>NC_141879.1:325198425-325499351 GCF_056163025.1 Triticum urartu
GCTAGAACCATGAGTTGGTTGCGAGATCTTATGCTTTGCCTCTTAGATTCACCCAGTTAACAAAGAGGACAACAAAGAAATGTGGAGTGGAATGGAGTGATGGGGTAGCCATGTGAAAGCATATATATGGCCGAGAGAAGAGAGTCAAAGTGGTGCACGGTGGTCAAAGAGGTAAGAAGTGGGAAAAAGTATGCTTAATTTTATCAAACATGAACAAGAGAAAGAGACCCAAAGTGCTAGAGGAGGTAAGAAGTGGAAGAAATATGTCTTATTTCATCAAACACAAGAAAACAACAAGCTCAACATACAACTACAAAGTGGAACACGAGTTTTGCCAATGCTTTTAACATTGTTGTTTGATTCGCTACAATTGAAAAAGGTGCCCAATGGATGGTACAACGAGATGCTATGTTGTTTAGGTGAGAGTATGAAGAGAGTAAAGTTAAAGGAAGTAAAGTGAAAGGGAAGGACATGCGAGGAGAAACAAGGCACTTTATATTTTTGCAAGGATTTACGATTGTCGAAGGAAAGAAGCGGGAGGTAAAATTGGTATGTGTTGTTATATAGCTAGAAACCACATGGCATTGTTTGACACACATTTCTAATTAAGACCTTGATACATTTTGATCGTTTGGAATTTAGGTTCACTACCAAACAATCCCTATGCATGTATGTAGTTTTACCAGTGTGGCTCTTTTTCTAGTGAAAGCCGTGATGTGCTTAGGTGATTTTAAGTATGCATGCATGTAAGACAATACTGACGACGTCAACAAAGATTGTCATGTAATTCGAAATTTAAAATTATGTGTAGCTCGAACCACCAATCTTATTAAAAAAACAGTTTTAACATAAAAAATCATCATGACGAGACCTTCGAAACTAGATCTCATATTAATATGTTTCAAAAACTTTTTACAGTAAAAAGTTATCACGCCTGTGCTGTGCAAACTATCATACTTGTGGTACATAAGTTATTATACTATTTACACAAAAATTATTGGTGCATACAAAATAGTTCCTCCAATCTCCTCCTCACATGCACTAGAGACAAAAAACTGATGTCATCCTACATTCTACTAGTATGAAACTTCAAAATGTTTTGTAACTCAAACCGTCAGTTAGACCGGGAAAATGTTTTTATACAAAAAAATCCGTCGCGACGAGACCTTCGAAACTACATTCCATATTGGTATGTTCAAACGACTTTTTCTGGTCAAAAAGTTATCAGGTCTAGGCTAACTAGGTTTTCAGCTCGGTTGTGTATATATTATCATACCTTTTACAAATGAGTTATTGGGGTGTTTTCCAACAACTTTTTGGCCGGGTCAAAAAGTTACCATGTGTGGGCTGAGTAAGTTACGATCTCTGTTGTGCACATATTACCATGCTATTTACATAGAGGTTACCAAACATGTTTTTGAACAATCTTTATCCATATCGTGGTGTTTGTACGCGAGTTATCATCTCTGTTGTGTGTATATTACCATGCTATTTACATAGAGGTTACTGGGGGTATATTTGTTCAAAAGTTTATTCCAGGTCAAAAGTTACTATGATGTTTGTACATGAATTATCATCTTTGCTCTGCATATATTACCATGATATTTACACAAATTGTTTTCCACAAAGTTATCATGGTGTTTTTACATGAGTTATCATCTTTGTTAGTTATATTACCATGCTATTTACATAGAGGTTACCAGGGGTATGTTTTTCAACAATATTTATTCCGAGTCCAAAGTTACCATGATGTTTGTGCATGAGTTGTCATCTCTGATATGCGTATGTTACCATGTTATTTACATAGAGGTTACCGGAGTATGTTTCTCAGCAACTTTTATCACGGGGTCCAAAGTATCGTGGTGTTTATATGTGAGTTATCATCTGTTGTGCGTGTATTACCATTCTATTTACATAGAGGTTACGGGAGTATGCTTTCTAACAACTTTTATCCTAGGGTCCAAAGTTACCATAGTGTTTCTACATGAGTTATCATCTTTTCTCTGTGTATATTACCATGTTATTTACATAGAAATTACCAAGGGTATGTTTTTCAGCAACTTTTATCACAGGTTCAAAAGGTACCACTGTATTTGAAGTGAGTTATCATCTCTGCCATGCGTATATTACCATGTTGTTTGCACAGAGGTCATGGGATGTTAATATTTTTCAAACAACTTTTTTCTCTGGGGTCGGTGTTACCGTGGTAAATATGATCGGTCACCGAGCAACCAACCAAAATAAAAAAACGACTGGTGACCGAGCTAATCAAACTCTCAGTTTGTTCGTTCCATGTCCTGACTGCTATTAGAAGATAGGTAATCACCGAATACTAGCCATGTGGTGCGATAGAAGCGAACAAAAATTAAGAAAGAAAAGCGGGAGCGTGTGATACATCTCCATCATATATACTTTTCCTAACGCTTTTGGTCTTGTTTTGGACTCTAATTTGCATGATTTGAATGAAACTAACCCGGACTGACGCTGTTTTCAACAGAACTACCATGGTGTTGTCTTTGTGCAGAAATAAAAGTTCTCGGAATTGGACGAAACTTTTTGGAGAATTATTTTGGAATAAACAAAAATTTGGAACCAATACCCACTAGAGGGGGGTCCCAGCTGCCCACTAGGCACCAGGGCGCCCCATCCCCTCTGGCGTGCCCTGGTGGGTAGTGGGGCCCATGAGGCTCCGTTGACCCTAATTTCAACCCTATAAATTCCTATTTTTGGAGAAAAAAGAGGACATGATGTTTCATCACATTTTACGATACGGAGCCATCGCCGCCTCCTGTTCTTCATCGGGAGGCCAGATCTGGAGTCCGTTCGAGGCTTCGGAGAGGGGGATCTTCCGTCTTTGTCATCATCAACCATCCTCCATCACCAATTCCATGATGCTCACCACCGGGAGTGAGTAATTCCTTCGTAGGCTCGCTGGTTGGTGAGGAGTTGGATGAGATTCATCATGTAATCGAGTTAGTTTTGTTAGGGCTTGATCCTTAGTATCCACTATGTTCTGAGATTGATGTTGCTATGACTTTACTATGCTTAATGCTTGTCACTAGGGCCCAAGTGCCATGATTTCAGATCTGAGCCGTTTATGTTTTCACCATTATATCTATGTTCTTGATCTGAACTTGCAAGTTATATGCACCTATTATGTGTTATGATCTATAAACTCCAAGGTGACAATAATTGGGATACTTTCCGGTGATGACCGTAGTTTGAGGAGTTCATGTATTCACTATGTGTTAATGCTTTTTTCCGGTTCTCTATTAAAAGGAGGCCTTAATATCTCTTAGTTTCCTGAGAGAATTCCTTATTTTGCCCTTTCTTAAAGTTTAATTCCTTTTTTGCCTAAATTTTTTGTTTTCTCCCTTTTTGACACCCGAACTTCGTTTTGTTCCCTATGTGACACTTCCGTCAGTTTTGTCTAGTAACAGTGTTAGGCTGATATGAAAAGACCGTTTTACCCCTAGTGTAGTATGTGAATAGATTATTTACATGCAAACATAAAGGTAATGTGATATATTTTGTCATGTTTGAATAAGTAAATAAAAAAGTGTTGGCACATGTCTGACCTCAACGCTGCGATCGCCCTGTACCTTTCAGCGAGACGCATGTACGAGCTACTGCAGCCGATTGCTTTCCAGCTGATCGAGCATAACACACTGGTACAGAAGAAGCAAGTAGGTAGGCAGCTGGATCGATTCTCTCATGATGGATATGCACGTACACAACATGCAAGTAGACAAGCATACAGGTAGGTGGCTCGATTTCAGCTGGAACCTCATGCACGTGTAGCAAGCTTAAATAGGCTATAAGCTAGCGATCAACTCGCCGGTACAAACTCAGGCGTGTCGCAGCTGTTGAATATCTTTGTATTAGACAGAGTAGTTTAGACGAATATATATAGTTTGAAAAGCTAGTAATACAAGTACTAATCTATTTGGTGATTGCACCGATCTGAGCCGGACAACGTCTTCTTATCGTGGTTAATTCCAACAAAAAGTTTTTTTTGCGAGAGCAAGAAAAAGTATTTATATAACTAATAACAATAATATGATGAAATGCCACCATCCACCGAAGTGCCCCTTCTCTACCCTTTTCGTGACATACTACCACTAAGGGCAGAATTGTCTTTGCATATGCCAGTTAACACCTCTGGATTAAAAAATGGATGGAAGTTTCACATAAGGCACAAAATAAAGTTTGAGTGTCAAATAGAGAAGAAAAGGTTTTTTGGGCCAAAAAGGGAAGCAAATTTTAAGAAAGGGCCAAATAAGGAAGTCCCTCATGGACCCCGTTGCCATGGGAGGGTAGGACAAAAGATGCCATGCAAGTTTGTCGGTGGGATGGACCCCGGGCAGGCAAGGGAACCCGGATCCTCTTCAAAAAACAACGGGGATGGCACCGCTCCTCAATACCGGCACGCGCTTGGCCGGGTTGCCCGACCCGGCCAAGCCCCGCAAGCCGGCCAAACTAGCCAACCCGGCAAGGCACGTCGACTCGGCCCCAATAACTAGCGCAAGACAGCCGAACCCGGCACGGTCAAGGCCTCCTCAACAAGCCAGCGCCACCCGTGGCGTGCTACGCAATCCAGCCGCGGGTCAACTCCCGTCCCATCCAGGCTGTATGATGGGAACGATACTTCAATCAACGATGACCGAGGCAACACTGCCCCGCCCATGCCTCTGGTCAGCAGGAACGTGGCAACAGTGCCCCTCACCTACCCGCTGACCAGGGCTGGCGTGGCTACAGTGCCCCCGCCTTCACCGCTGACGACAGCAAGCGGCAACCTGGCGGAGAGCACTGTACGCGACTCGACTCGGCCACGCCCTGACGATCGACAAGACAGCGCACAGTCCCCCTAGGCATGCGGTGCCCGCACCTATGGGAACCCGGCGAACCACAAGCCCTCAACGGGACCCAGCCCGGGTTCCCGGACACCGACAATATGGACCCACCGACTTGTAACATTACCATTGTACCCCCGGGGGGTTGGACTATAAAACCCCGGGAGCCCACGATCATGAAGGACCGAGCGAGAGAGAAAGCAGAAAACACATACGAGAGAAAAGCAAGTAAGCATAGGATTAGCCACAAAACAGCGACACCGGAGAGAAGGAGCAGCCCAAGCCTTGGCCAGCTTCCTTCCTCCTCCATACAGCTCCAGGAGCAACACTGTACTATCGATCATCCAACTACACTGGGCAGGACTAGGGGTATTATCTCTCCGGAGAGCCCCGAACCTGGGTATGTCCGGCGTCCCGCGCCCGCTCATGCCAACCTCACCTCTAGAGTCCACCAGCGCCCTCGAGCCTCCTCCTCTCTTTAGCCATCCCTTGGCATCTGCCATGCGCCCACCACGACAGTTGGCGCCCACAGTGGGGCAGCTCGAGGAGCTGGCCGGGAACATGCTTCAGACGGGGCCTTTATCCTACACCGACGAGTCCGTCGTGCTGGTGGACGATGTCGTCGGCGCACTTGTCGGTTCCTTCGCCGCGCTGCGCATCTCTGATGCGTTCGCGACCGACGAGTACCCCAGCGAGGTGCTTAGCTACTCTGACTCTCCCCTCTCCCTCGACGGCGGCATTTCCGCCGGGGCAATGGACGTCCACGTGGAGGTCTTCGTCACCGGCGACGGCGCCTCCTCCTCGTCGAGCAAGACGAGGAAGGCTGCCGAAGCCAGGGCCGCAGCGGATCGGATCGAGCCGTCTGATCCATTGCGCGCCGTGATGCAGAGCCTCCGCATCCCCATCGGCACCGATGTCGATGCCACCAACGTCGCTGAGGCCTGAACCCAGCTCAAGGAAAGGCACCAGCAGATGCTGGACCTGTCCGAGATGCTCGCCACCACTCAGCGTCGCCTGGACGCCGTTCGGCTGGAGCGCGATGCCGCCTATGGATTCACGCCCGCCGCGGCTGACCCAAGCCGGGTCACCGACGTGCGTGCCCAGGGGGGAGCGATCAGCCGGGCCCTTGGCGCCGTCCCAACCGTCTATGAGACCCCAGTGAAGAATATGCGCGCTGCCCAGGCAGCCGCAGCCAGCCTGGACCAGCTCGCGGGTGAGGAGCTGAAAGAGCGCATCGGACGGATGCGCGAACTCCTCCACGCCGCCAACACCTAACAGGACCGCCTCAACCAGCTCACCAAACCGGCGGGATCCGGCTCTGCCCGCCTTGGCGGGCCCGGCGAACTTCTGCACACCGCTTCCTCGCCACCCGGCGAGGCGCACTCCAGCCGAGCCCGGACTTGGCGCGACCACACCGCTTCCTCGCCACACGGCGAGGCACACTCCGGCCGAGCCCGGACTCGGCGCGACCCGGCCACTACAGCCGCCGGCGGATTGGGCGACGAGTCCGTCCTAGAGATCCAGCGCGGACCCGGCCAGCATGGCCGGCGTCCGGCTCCAACCAACCCGGCCCCCCGTGGCCTGGCCGCAAGTCGACTCGGCCCGCGCTCCATCGACGACGCCGACGCTCGCCACCGCCTCGATCGGCTCGCTCGCTCCCTGGAGGTGGAGGAGAGCGGCGCTATCGGGCCGGCGTGCTTCGGCCTGCGCATCCGGGAAGAGCCCTTCCCCAAAGGATTCATGCTCCCCCGTGACACCCCCAAGTACAACGGGACGGTGAAGCCAGAAGACTGGCTCACTGACTACACCACGGCCATTGGCATCACCGGTGCCAATCATCGTCTCGCCGTGCGCTACGCACCGCTCATGCTCCAAGGGTCGGCCCGCACGTGGTTGAACAGCCTACCGATGGACAACATCAACATGTGGGTGGACTTCGAGGAAGCCTTCGTCTGCAACTTCACGGGGACCTACAAGCGGCCCCGCCACCCTAGACAGCTCGCCATGTGCGTGAAAGCGCCTACGGAGACCGGTCGCGAGTACCTCGCACGCTGGACTGAGCTCCAAAACAGCTGCGAGGGCGTCCATGAAGTCCAGGCGATCCAGTACTTCGTCAGCGGGTGCCGAGACGGCACCCTCCTCAAGCACAAGCTCTTACGCTCCGAGCCGGCCACCATGGCCGCGCTCATGGTGACGGCGGACAAGTACGCCACCGCCGACTCCGCCATGAAGATCCAGGTGGCGCTGGAGGAAGCCGGGAAGACGAAGCCGGTTCCCCCTCCAAAGCCGGCCGGCGAAAGCAGCCGACAGCAACATCACCAGAACAACAAGCGCAAGGCCGACCAGCCGGCGCCGCGTCACGACAACCGGCTCATCGCGGCCACCGAGCCCGCGGTGGACCCGGCGGCGAAGCGCCGACAAACCGGCAAGACGGCATGGCAACGCGCCATGAGCTTCGAGCAGATGCTCGACGCCCCCTGCAAGCACCACAGCGGCGCAAAACCCTCCACACACACGCTTCGGCAGTGCGCCATCACCAATCGCATCATGAGGGGCGACGTCCCGCCCCCTTCGGCTCCAGGCGCGGGACAGCTGCCTCCGCCTCCACCGCCGCCTCCAGCTGGCGGCGCGATGCGCAACGACGCCTACCTGGACCAGAAAGCGGCCTACGTCGTCTTCACCAGCCTCGGCGACGACAAGCGCAGCGAGCGCCTCCTTCAGCAGGAGGTGAACACCGTCGTCCCGGGCAAGCCAGAGTTCATGCATTGGTCGGATCGCCCGATCACCTGGACCCGGGAGGATCACCCGACAGTCATGCCGAGTCCAGGTGGTTACGCCCTCGTCCTCAACCCCACCATCATCGCGCGACGCACATGCAAGTTCTCCCGAGTCCTCATCGACGGCGACAGCAGCATCAACATCCTCTACCGTGACACGATGACCAAGCTCGGCCTCAAGGCCGAGGACCTGGAGCCGACCCGAACGATCTTCCACGGCATCGTGCCCGGCCTGTCCTGCTCCCCCTTTGGCCGGGTTCGGCTAGATGTCTTGTTCGGTGACAGTGGCCATTTCCGGCGCGAACCGATCTGGTTCGAGGTGGTGGACCTGTCCAGCACGTATCACGCGTTGCTGGGCTGGCCGGCGCTCGCCAAGTTCATGTCGGTTCCCCACTACGCGTACCTGAAGATGAAGATGCCGGGTCCCAAGGGCCTCATCACCATCACCGGCGATTACCGCAAGTCCCTGGAGTGCGCCCGAGACGGCGCCAAGTTGGCCGAGTCGCTGGTCATTCCTGAGGAGAGGCGCCAGCTCGACCGGATCGTCGCCCTGGCAGGTGAGGCCTCCGCCGCGTCGATCCCGACCCCAGACCCGGCCGACGAGGCCGCCTTCAAGCCCTCCAAGGAGACCAAGAAAGTGAAGCTCAACCCAGAAGACCCCAGCTGCAGCAAGTATGTTGTCATAGGCGCCCACCTCGACAGCAAATAGGAAGGCGAGCTCGTCGACTTCCTCCATGAGAATCGGGATATCTTCGCATGGACCCCCAGGGACATGCCCGGTATCCCGAGGAAGTACGCCGAGCACAAACTTCACGTCCGCAAGGACGCCAAGCCTGTCCATCAACCCCTACGACGATTTTCCGAAGAGAAGAGAAGAACCATTGGAGAAGAGGTCGCTAAGCTTTTGGCGGCCGGCTTCATAATGGAAGTGTTTCACCCCGAGTGGCTGGCCAATCCAGTCCTCGTCCCAAAGAAGAACAAGACCTGGCGCATGTGTATCGACTACACAGCCTCAACAAGGCCTGTCCCAAGGATCCGTTCGCCCTCCCGCGGATCGACCAAGTCATCGACTCGACCGCCGGGTGTGAGCTCCTGTCCTTCCTGGATGCTTACTCCGGCTACCACCAGATCAAGCTGGACCCGGCCGACGCCCTGAAGACATCCTTCATCACGCCCTTTGGGGCATATTGCTACGTCACCATGTTGTTCGGCTTGAAGAACGCCGGCGCCACCTTCCAGCGCTGCATGGAGAAATGCCTGCTGCCGCAACTCGGCCGCAATATCCACGTATACGTGGACGACATCGTGGTGAAGACCAAGCAGCACCTCACGCTCCTCGACGATTTGAAGGAAACCTTCGCCAACCTCCGCGAATACAAGGTCAAGCTTAACCCGGAAAAATGCGTCTTCGGCATCCCGGCTGGAAAGCTACTCGGTTTCCTCGTCTCGGAACGCGGCATTGAGGCGAACCTGGAGGAGATCAAGGCCATCGAGCGCATGCGCAAGCCGGCTCGGCTGCGCGATGTCCAGAAGTTCACCGGATGCTTGGCCTCGGTCAGCCGGTTTCTAAGCCGGCTGGGCGAGAGGGCGCTACCCCTGTACCAACTGATGAAGAAGACGAGCCCGTTCGAATGGAACAGCAAGGCACACGAGGCCTTCCAAGACCTCAAACGCATGCTGTCCACCGCACCAGTCCTGGCCGCATCGACCGACAAGGAGCCACTATTGCTCTACATAGCCGCGACCTCGCGGGCTGTCAGCACGGTGCTGGTGGTCGAGCGACCAGAGAAGGGCAAGATCCAAGCCGTCCAGCACCCAGTCTACTACCTGAGCGAGGTGCTCTCCATCTCCAAGCAGAACTACCCGCACTACCAGAAGATGTGTTATGGCGTGTACTTCACCGCCAAGAAGCTGAAGCAGTATTTCCAAGAGCACGTTGTCACCATGGTAAGCACGGCGCCTATTGGAGAAATCATCGGGTGCCGGGATGTCTCTGGCTGAGTTGCCAAGTGGGCGATCCAGCTAGCCAGCCACACCATCCTCTACGAGCCCCGCACCACGATCAAGTCTCAAGCCCTGACCGACTTCCTCGTCGACTGGACCGAGACCCAGTACTTGCCGCCGCCTCCCGACTCGACGCATTGGTGCATGCACTTCGACGGGTCCAAGATGCGACTCAGCTTGGGGGCCGGCATCGTACTATCGTCCCCGAAGGGCGACCGGCTCCGCTACGCGCTCCAGATCCACTTCGCCGCCACCAACAACGTCGCTGAGTACGAAGCCCTTGTGCATGGCCTCTAGCTTGCCAAGGAACTCAGCATCCGGCGCATCCTGTGCTACGGCGACTCGGACCTGGTGGTGCAGCAGTGCTCCGGCGAATGGGACGCCCGCGACTCTAACATGGCAAGCTACCGCTTCCTCGTCCAAAAGCTGTCCGGATCCTTTGAGGGCTACGAGTTCCTCCATGTCCCGCGTGCGGAGAACGAAGCAGCCGACACGCTCGCCACGATCACCTCATCACGACAAGACATCCCGTCCGGTGTCTCCCTCGAGCACCTGCACAAGCCGTCCGTCAAACCATCACCGGACTCCGAGTCCATCCACGTTCCAGACGACCCGGCCGCACCTCAACCCGGCCCGGGGACTGCTGAACCCGGCCCAGGGGCTGCTCAGCCCGACCCGGCCACCATAGACCTGCACCCGGCCGTCGCCATCCCCGACCCGGGGGCTGCTCAACCCGGCTCAGGGGCTGCCGACCCGGAACCCACCCTAGTGGCCGTCTTCGCCGTGGTTACGGCTCCATCTTGGGCCCTCCCAATATCAGAATTTTTGGAGAATGTGGTTCTCCCCATGGACGAGACCGAAGCTCGGCAAGTGCAGCGCCGGGCATCTGCCTACAACATCATCAACAACAAGCTCGTCAAGCGCAGCTCCACCGGCATGTTCCAGCGCTGCGTCGAGCAGGAACGGGGCATCGACATCCTCGACATACATCAGGGCGAGTGCGGGCACCATGCCGCATCACGATCCCTGGTGGCCAAGGCGTTCCGCCACGGTTTCTACTGGCCCACGACCCTCCGAGATGCCGAGTCGCTCGTCCTCAAGTGTGGGGGATGCCAGCGCTTCAGCAAATGCAGCCACCAGCCAGCATCAGCACTCTGCACCATACCGATCACCCGGCCCTTCGCGGTCTAGGGACTCGACATGGTGGGACCCTTCAAAACTGCTCGAGGTGGCATGACGCACTTGCTAGTGGCAGTGGACAAATTCACCAGGTGGATCGAGGCAAGACCAATCAAGAAACTGGACGGGCCAACAGCCGTCCGGTTCATCAAGGACATAGCAGTGCGCTACGGCATGTCGAACAGCATCATCACTGACAACGGCACCAACTTCGCCAAGGACGCGCTTGAGCAATACTGCTTCGTCTCCGGCATCCGCCTCAACCTGGCCTCCGTTGCGCATCCGCAGTCCAACGTGCAGGTCGAGTGGGCCAATGGACTCATCCTGTCCGGCGTCAAGCTGTGACTCATCGAGCCACTCATCTGCTCACCCGGCAGCTGGCTTGACGAGTTGCCAGCCGTTCTCTAGAGTCTACGCACCACGCCAAATCGATCGACCGGGTTCACCCCGTTCTTCCTCGTCTATGGAGCCGAAGCCGTCATTCCGACCGACGTCGAGTTCGACTCGCCGCGCTCCGCGATGTACACCGAAGCCGAAGCCAGAGAAGCCCACGAAGATGGCGTTAACCTGCTCGAAGAAGCACGCCTCCTGGCGCTCAGTTGCTCGGCCATCTACCAGCAAGGCCTGAGGCACTACCACAACAAGAAGATCAAGCCCCTCACGTTCCGCGAGGGCGACCTCATTCTCCGACTCGTCCAAGAGCAGGCAGGCCAGCACAAGCTGTCCCCTTCATGGGAGGGCCCATTCATCGTGAGCAGTGCCTTGCGCGACCGCAACGCCTACTACCTCATCGATGCACGCAAGTCAAGGAAGCGCAAGAAGGACACCGCCGGTGAAGAAACGACCCGGCCATGGAACGCGGAACTCCTCCGCCCGTTTTACAGTTAGCCGCACGAGCGTAGGTATCGTCGCCTTTTGTAAACGCATGAAACTATGGGGTCCCCGAACGAGACTCAGGGGCTGCCTTTTGTTGACCAATTTATTATGTCCCTATTTTCTTGCATCACTATATCACTGAACCCGGCCACCAGTCCGACTCGCTCGACCCGGGGGCTCGGGGGCTGGCCGGCTCGGTCGCCACCCCGCCGCCTTACTTGGTGATTCCTGATAAAGTCAGGATGCCGTGGTCCCCCACTTCGCCCTAAAGCCACAGATCCAGCTTTGGCTGTCGGCTGGCAAGCACAACGGGCCAAAGCTCCTTTACACTTCATACACTAAGTCAAAGGCTGCCGGGTCGATCAACCCGGCCCACCATTCATCAAATAAACAACCGCATGACCGGATACTCGCCAACCGGCTTCGCCGGATTGCCGCCAACCGGCCCAGTGGGTGTTTCGCTCTCCCTCAACGTTTCGAGGGACCCAAGTCCTGCACGATCCTCTCAAAGAACCGAACTCCTTGTCACAGACCGGAGGCTCGGCCGTCTGACTCGCGGGGGGGGGGGAGGTTTGAGAAAGGAAAAACGCATGAAATCGGTCCAAAAAACAGAAGGCAAAAAGCAAAAGCACCCACGACATCTACATAAGTATTTAAGAAAAGGCCCACAGCCCGAGTTCATTACACCCTAAAAACCCCCAGTGGGTGGGTGGACCTGCTATTTAACAGATTTTACACAAAGTGTCTCAAGCATCTCCAGCGCCGCGTCGCGACGTCGACGGCTCTCCCCTGGCAGCCTCCGGGTCCAGCGAGGCGCCGGTGTCCTCCTCAGCACCCGCGTCGCGGTAGACGTCCGTCTCCTCCGAGCTTCCCTCCGGATCATGGAGGAGCAGGCCGTAGTCGTCGCCGTCCATGGCCTTGCCGGCTTCCGTCCGCTCCGGATGGAATTCGTCGTGGAAGGCGAACTCGGTGATGTAGCTGGCCCGGGAGGCGATCCGGCCGGCTTGCTCGTGCAAGAGCTACTCCGAATCGGCCCGCTGGCCCATCAACGCGTCCTGCTGCAGGTCCGGATGCCAGGACAGCGCGAACCGAAGCGCCGTCTCAGCACCGGCACGAGCGGCGGAGACGCGCCACTCGCCAAGCCGGTCCGGCCCCATCTCCAACCAACACGCCAGGCGCGAGAAGCTGCTCGGTTGGACGGAGTCCGGCCATAGGGCCGCCGTCATTGCGGTGCCGGCCTGAGACAGCCTCCCCAACTACATTCCCAGGACCTGCAGGCGGGCCTCAGCGGCGGCGATGATCTCTGGGAAGCTCCAGGCCACCCACGGATCCGTCCCGGACCCAACGATGCCGGTCGAGTCGCGCTGATGGCGGACGGCTTCCTCCGCCAGCCGCCGCGTCTCCGGGAAGGCCCCTGCCACAAAGGAAGAAGCGAGTTAGAAGAAGAACAACAAGGAAGAAAGGCCGGATCCCGACCCGGCAAACGACAGAAGAAGCACTTAGTGGAGAAGGACTCTTCCAGGTGCTGCGCCACAAGCAACGTACCACGCCGCTCTCGTTCAATGGCGCGGTCGCGCTCCTTGAGCACCTTCTCCAGATCGACCGCCTTGGTAAGGGTCACCTTCAGCTCAGCGTCCTTGTCTTCGGCCGCCTTCTCGGCCGCCTCGCGGCAACGGGCCTCGTCCTGACGGCCCCCTCAGCCGTGGTGACCTGCCCCCGCAGGCAATCCACCTCGGCCTCGAGCCGGCCCTTGTCGTCGGCCAGCTGGCCGCGCTGCTGGTCCGCCTCCACCAGGGCCTGCTGCGCCTCTGCCACCTTGGTGGCTTCTGCCTTAAGGAGCTCCACCTCAGCCTCGAGGTGGATCTTGTGACCCGCTAGCTGCTCATGCAGCCGGTTGACCTCGTCGAGAGACCGCCGAGCCGCAGCCGCCTCCGCCCTCGCCTGCGCAGGCTCGACGCCAAGACGGCCGGTGTCGGCAACGAGCCGGTCGTAGTGATGACCGGCCCGGAGCAGACGAGTCCGCCAGGACATCACCTCGGCTGCGAAAAAGGACTCAACTGAAGAAAAAAAAGCAAGACTTAAGATTTGGCCCAACTATTACACAGTTGGCCCGAATCTCGGGGGCTACACCCAGTGGGTGCGCTAGCGCGCCCCCACTAGAAAAGAGCACAAGAATACCTGTGGCGACGCGCAGCTCCTCGTCCTTGGCGGCAAGCTGCTCCATGAGCTCCCGGTGCTTGCCTAGGAGACGATTGTAGGCGGCGACCCAGAAGGCGTCGAGATGCTGAAGAAAGCAGAAATCAGAACAAGGCCAACACTCTAAAGATTCGACCCAACTACTACGAAGTTGGCCCGAACCTCGGGGGCTACACCCAGTGGGTGCGCTGGCGCGCCCCCATAAAGAAGAAATTACAAGAAGACTTACCAGAACGATGCGCTCCAGGTCACGCGTCCGCTCCACCTCGGCCTGGGCGAAGGCCTCGAGTCGTCTGTTCGGCCACGCAGGCGGTGACTGACGGCGTCCAGCGCTGCCTCCTCCTGGGTCGGAGGCCCGTAGACAACGGCGCTCCCGCTCCGGGCCGACTGCGGCATGGTATCTCGGCGCCCTCCCTGCCGGGGCACCAAGGCATACTCCCCGCTGGCCGCTCGCGACGCGGCCAACACCTCCTCCGACGCCCCTCCCGGCGCCGCCGATGACCCGGAAGCCGGGATGCCCTGCGTCGCTGTCTCCGGCCCAGCTGCCGGGGTGGCCTCCGGCACCGCCACCCGCGGTGCCTCCTCCTCCGACACCACCACCCACAGCGTCTCTTCCAAAATGTCGCCACCTCCACCACCATCAGTCCCCGCTCACCCGACCACGTCGGCCCGCGGCGGGGTGTCATCCGCCACCTCCACGACCTTCCGGTCGGGGATCACCACCTCAGCCCGGCCTCCATGGAAGCGCTCCCTCACCGACGACGGATCAAAGACCGTCGCCTCCACCACCGTGCCCTTCGGCATCTCGCGCCAGGCCGGCTCCGCACCGGCTCGCGCCCATGCCGCCGCCGCGTCGGTCCAAGTACGGACCGATGCCGCCTCCAGCTCCGCCTTGGCCCGGTTCCTGTCCCGCCAGGCCAAGGCTTCTGCGTCGTTTGGATCCAGGCCGAGGTCCGAATCAGCCCATCCCTCCACCTCGGCCTGGTCGGCGAGGTCAGACTGGCTCCTGCGGAACTCGGCCCCTTCGGCGTCCGCGGCTTCCGCCGCCGCCCTCGCCAGTGCGATTGGCAACCCGAAGAAGATAGAATAAGCAGAAAAGAAACAAGACTAGCTCAAGGAAAAAAATCAGAGCGCAAACGAGAGATGAAGCTTACCCCGCCAAGACCGGGACCGGGGTTGGCCTCCCGGCCCCGGCCAGGTCCGCCGTGCGCTTCGGGGCCTGGGGTCGTGGTGCGACGCTGTCTTTCCCATGTGGGCGGCTCGGCGCCGCCCCATGCGAGGACCCGACGCTGCCCGCGTCGCCGCCTCCCCCGCCTAACGCTACTACACCGACAACTAGCGTCAGCACCGACCGTTCCGTGCTGCGGTCAGCAATTCAAGACACATGAAGAAAAACACGAGACTTACCCACGCGACGCCCAGCGCCGGCGTCAGACTCGGCCTCCTCCTCCCCACCATGAGCCGCGGGCTCCTCTGGCGCCATCGGCGTCACCTGCGATGGGGCCCGGGCGTAAGGATGGCGAATCACATTCAGAAGTATCCCCCGCGTCCCGTCAGGACGGATGAAAAGGTGCGCGGCAGCAAAGTAAGAAGGCCAGACACTCACCTGCGGCGCCGGGTTCGACTGGCTGTACGGTGCCTTGCCGAACCGCCAGTCCTCCCCAAGGTTGGCCTTGGAGATGTCATTCACGCCGCGCGCGATCTGCTCCACGGACAGCCGCGTCGACCCCATGCGGTTGGGGTCTTGAAGGCCGACCATTTCGTCGATGAGGCAGGAGCGCCCCTGAAGCAGAAGGACCCGGCACCTGACGACTGCAGCAAGGAGGTCAGTGACGGTGAGCCCCTCCTACATCCTCATCACCGTCACCCGCTCACAGAGATTGACGATCTCCTGCGACGGGCGCCTGGGCGAGTAGCCCCAGTTTGTCTTCGCCCGCGGCGGTGCGATGGCGAAGGCCGGAAGATTGATGCGATCCACACCAAGGTTGCGGACGTAGAAGGAGTTTTGCCACTTCTTGGCAGAATCCTCCAGCGGGATCTTGGGGAAATCCGCCCCGAGCGCTTCGAGATGACGGTGGCGTCGCAATCGGCGAACTCCCCGGCCGACGGGCCCTGCTGCTTCAAGGAGAAGAAGCGCGCCCAGAGGTCGATCGTAGGCTCGACCCCTAGGTACCCCTCGCAAAGGGTGACGAAGCCGGAGAGCTGGACGATGGCGCCGGTGCTAAGATGATGCGGCTGGAGCCCGAAGAACTCCGGGAATGCGTGGAAGAAGGTGCTCGCCGGCAGCCCGAACCCACGCTCGAAGTGCGTGAGGAAGACCACGCGCTCCTGCCCCTCGGGCCGAGGCCTCTGCTCACCGCGTGGCAGGCAGACGCCGACGTCCGTCTCCCGCGGCAGGCGCCGCGTCGCCCGGAGTTGGGTGATGTCCTCGGAGGTGACATTCGAACCCATCCAGGAGCCCGATGGCAGCGGCATGATCAAAGGAAGAAGAAGGAAGATGGACGGCGAAGGAGTTCTACTCGAAGCAGCGGGCGCCGCTGTGCGTCAGTTGCAAAGAGCGGAGCGAGAGCAAAGGGACAGGAGGGCGCGAGCGAGAATAATGTCCGCCACTCCCTGCCCCCCGATTTATAACCCTCGGTTTGAACGTGGGGAAGTGGGGAAGTGGGATCGTCTGCATGCGCCAGTTCCACTACCCCGCAATAAGTGCTCACGTACATGTGCAGTAACTACCCGGGGAAGAGCAACCGGCCCCCGGATGCTGCAATAAATCCGCGTGCTTGGGCCAAGGGCGCGCGGCGGTGGGCCCCAGCTCGCCGCCTGGTCCCGTCACGCGCGTGGCCTGTCAGGCCCCTCCGACTTCAGGGCACCACGTGGCGCCCGTGCAAAGCCCGAGGGATTGCCCCAAGATTTGGCGGACTTCTCAGTCCCCGCCACAGCCGGGATGCCATGATCCAGTTTCCAAGAAAACCGACACACAGTGGGTGTTGCCGGACCCGGCGCTCGCAGAATCTACCTTGCTTAAGGGGGAAACTGCGAAGGCCCACTCATCCGAAGACGACGGACCTTCACAGCTTCGGGGACTACTATCGGGGGGATGGACCCCAGGAAGGCAACGGAACCCGGATCCTCTTCAAAAAACAGCGGGGATGGCATCGCCCCTTAATACCGGCACGCGCGTGGCCGGGTCGCCTGACCCGGCCAAGCCCCGCAAGCCGGCCATACTAGCCGACCCGGCAAGGCACGTCGACTCGGCCCCAATAACTAGCGCAAGACAGCCGAACCCGACACGACCAAGGACTCCTCAACAAGCCAGCGCCACCCGTGGCATGCTACGCAATCCAGCCGCGGGTCAACTCCCATCCCATCCAGGCCATATGATGGGAACGATACTTCAATCAACGATGACCGAGGCAATGGTGCCTCGCCCATGCCTCTGGTCAGCAGGAACGTGGCAACAGTGCCCCTCACATACCCGCTGACCAGGGCCGGCGTGGCTACAGTGCCCCGCATTCACCGCTGACGACAGCAAGCGGCAACCTGGCAGAAAGCACTGTACGTACTCGACTCGGCCATGCCCTGATGATCGACAAGACGGCGCACAGTCCCCCTAGGCATGCGGGGCCCGCACCTAGGGGAACCCGGCGAACCACAAGCCCTTAGTGGGACCCAACCCGGGTTCCCGGACACCGACACTACGAACCCACTGACTTGTAACATTACCATTATACCCCCAGGGGGTTGGACTATAAACCCCCCCGGGAGCCCACGATCATGAAGGACCGAGCGAGAGAGCAAGCAGAAAACACATATGAGAGAAAATCAAGTAAGCATAGGACTAGCCACAAAACAACGACACCGGAGAGAAGGAGCAGCCCAAGCCTTGGCCAGCTTCCTTCCTCCTCCATACAGCTCCAGGAGCAACACTGTACTATTGATCATCCAACTACACTGGGCAGGACTAGGGGTATTATCTCTCCGGAGAGCCCCGAACCTGGGTATGTCCGGTGTCCAGCGCCCGCTCATGCCAACCTCGCCTCTGGAGTCCACCAGCGCCCTCGAGCCTCCTCCTCTCTTTAGCCATCCCTTGGCATCTGTCGTGCGCCCACCACGGCAAAGTTCTTTTCCATAAGCATGTATGACTATTAACGAAATACATGCCTACATTATATTGATGAACTGGAGCTAGTTCTGTGTCGCCCTAGGTTATGACTGTTATATGATGAATATCATCCAACAAAATCACCGATCCAATGCCTACAAGCTTTTCACATATTGTTCTTGCTAAGTTACTACTATTGCTGCTACTGTTACAACTACTATAAAATTATTTCTACTACTATTACTGTTACTATTACTGCCAGTACTTTGCTATCGCTATCAAACTATCATACTATTGTGCTACTGATCACTTTGATGCGAATATTTAGTCCCCAGGTGTGGTTGAATTGGCAACTCAACCGCTAATACTTGCAAATATTCTTTGGCCCCCCTTGTGTCAAATCAACAAATTTGGGTTGAATACTCTACCCTCGAAAACTGTTGAGATCCCCTATACTTGTGGGTTATCAAGACCTTTTTCTGGCGCCGTTGTTGGGGTGCATAGCTATATTTGTTGAGTCACTTCGAACTTATATCTATTGATCACTATGAAGAATCTGAAAGATACTAGAACCAAGATTGTTCCCTCTAAAATGATGGGAGGTAAGGAATTGCCATCTAGCTCCGCACATGATTCACATTCTGTTTTGAATAGACTTGCAATGCTACCACTTGCTATTAATTCTGATATGTCACAAGTTATTGATGATGCTACTTTTGCTATGAATGATGCTTATGATGATGCTAGTACCTTGCTTGATAAGAATGTGCCACTAGGAGAATTTCTTGATGAACAACTTGCTAGAGCTAAAGATATTGAGAATGTTGAAACTGATGAAATTACTGAAACTGATGGAGTCTTTCAAACTGAGAATTATGAAACACTATTAGATCTAGCTCTCGTAGATATGAGTTTCCCAAAATACCTGAGTGTTATGTTATGGATGGAGAGGTTGCTAGGAACTTTCTTGCTTGGAAGGATAGAGATGATCTTACAAAATTATTATGCAAGTTGAAAGAATAATCTTTGCATTCTAGAATGAAATGTGATCCTAAGTTTGCTACTTCACCTATCTTTATTACTGATAAGGATTATGAATTCTTTGTCGACCCAGAGTTAATTACTTTGGTTAAATCTGATCCTTTCCATGGCTATGGAACTAAAACTGTTGTGGCACATCTTACTAATTAAATGATATAGCCACCCTATTTGCTCATGATGAGAAAATTCGCTACTACTATATTCTCAAGTTATTTCTGTTCTCATTAAAGGGTGATGCTAAGATATGGTACAGTACTCTTTCTCCTAGTTGTGTGCGTAGTCCCCAGGATATGATTTATTACTTCTCTGGAAAATATTTTCCTACTCATAAGAAACAAGCTGCCTTATAGGAAATATTTAACTTTGCGGAAATTAAAGAAGAGAGTCTCCCACAATCTTGGGGGAGGCTTCTCCAATTAGTTAATGCTTTGCCTGATCATCCTCTCAGGAAAATGAAATATTGATATCTTCTATAATGGATTAACCGATGCTTCTAAGGACTTCCTAGATAGTTGTGCTGGTTGTGTTTTCATGGAATGAACTGTTGAACAAGCTGAGGAGTTATTGAATAATATATTGAAGAATTATGATGATTGGACACTTCTTGAACCACTGGCTAAACCCACTCCAAGAAGAGGGGTATTCTATTTCTCAGTCCTGAAGATATGCACAAAGCAAAAAATGTATGAGGGAAAAAGGTATTAAAGCTGAAGATGTTAAGAATTTACCATATTTCGAAGAAATACATGGCCTTGGCACAGCACCACATGTGGTAGAGGTAAATTCTCTTTTGAAGTTTGATGAAGGTGACATACCTCATAATAAACCTCCTAGTCAATGCTTATATGAATTTGACAATTACATTATGACGCAAGATCATTTCAATGCCTATGTTATGACAGAATATAAGCAAAGTGATATGATTGCTTGCTTGAGTGACTGGTTATTTAAAAGCACTAATGATGTTAGAGGAGTAGGAAAACATGCTTCTATGGTTCGAACTCAATTAGAACAAGTTGCTAAATCTCAAAGTGAGCTAGTCAATGAAATGAATAATAATATGAATGATCATGCTGTTAGAGTAATGACTAGAGGAGGCAAAATGACTCAGGAGCCACTTTATCCTGAAGGTCACCCTAAAAGAATTGAACAAGACTATCAAAGAACTAATGTAGATGCACCTAGTCCTTCTAAAAGGAAAAAAGAAAATTGATAGGACTTTGCATACTTCTAGTGAACCTGAGGCTGAAAAACCTTCTGAAGGCAACAATGATGTTTCTATCTCTGATGCTGAAACTCAATCTGGCAATGAACATTCACCTAGTGATAATGAAAATGATGATGATGATGTTTAGGAAGATACTCAACCAGACAATGATAAAGAACCAGATAATGATGTTGAAATAGAACCTGCTGTTGATCTTGATTATCCACAACCTAAAAATAAACATCATGATAAAAGAGACTTTGTTGCTAGAAAACATGGTAAAGAAAGAGAACCATGGGTTCAGATACACATGCCCTTTCCACCTAAACCATTTAAGAAAAAGGATGATGAGGAATTTGAACGCTTTGCTGAAATGCTTAGGCCAGTCTTTTTGCGTACTCGTTTGACTGATATTTAAAGATGGCCCCTTGCTAAATATATGAAAGATATTATCACTAATAAAAGGAAAATACCTGAAGCTGAAATCTCCACTATGGATTATTCTTTTAAGGATGGAGTACCTAAGAAACTTGGAGATCTAGGAATACCAACTATACACTACAAAAAATACACTTCCGTGATGATACGTGTTTGTCACAGTAGGTCATGTTTTCTGTCATGCATGTACGTCCATGACGATTTTATGACAGAATCAAGATAGTCATACCGGTGCTATCGTAGAAGTGTTCCATGACATTACCAAAATTATCATCACGGAAGTGTCCACTTCCATGACGATAAATGGCGCGTCATGGAAGTGTTTTCTTCAAGGGTAACCAACATGTGGCATCCACCGTAACGAGTCGCGGTTAAGCTATCGGGTCCGGTTTTGGATCCGATAACCCATTAATAGCCCGGGCCAATGAGGATTTTCCACGTGTAAAATTCTCATTGGCCGGAGGAAACACGTGTTGGCTCACTGTTGGGACAGATGTCATCCATTCATTCGACAGGAGGCACCTATGATACATTGACACGTGGCATGGACCAACAGAGGCCCATTCCAGTGAAAAGGCCGGCCTGTTTGACTTGATCAAAAGGTAACGGGCTGGCCCACAGAAAGCATGTTGACGGCCTGCTCGTATATAGCCCATTTACGGCCCGCTAGCTCATGGCCCGTTACGGCCTATCGAAATTAAGCCCAATAGCTTCATCTGGGCCGTCCAATATGATTCCAGCCCGTTGTACCCATGTATGGCCCATGATGTCTTTCGCCCCATATGAGGCCGTTGTAACTCTTGGCCCATTAACGGCCTGTGGTTAATCTGGCCTGTAATGAACAATGTACCACTTTATACCCATTAACGACCCATTATTCCATCGGGTCGTTTCCAACCCGTGTTATCTTTCGGCCTTCTTAGGGCCCATTTATTCTTGGGCTCATTTCCAGCATTCGGTTACTTACGGCCCATTACTGGGCCAAATTCAGCTCATGGTTACAATTGGCCTGTTTGCGGCCCGTTAATCCGTTGGGCCGTTTTCATAGCGTAATCAAATACAACCGATTAACGACGAGCCATTATGGTCGGCCCATTAACAGACGATTCCAAATCTAGCCCGTTTATGACCCATAATGTGGTCTGTTATTGGCCCATGTTTGGCCGATCGATCATACGGCCTATAGAAGGCCCATTGATACTACCACCCATAGAAGACCTATTGATTCTACGACCCGTAGAAGGCCCGTTGTTTCGGCGACCCTTAGAAGGCCCATTGTTTCTACGGCCCGTAGGAGGCCCATGGTAACTACAGTAAATATGTAGCCCATGGTTATTGTGGCCTAGTTTTAAAAAATAGGTTATTGCGGCCACTAGCAAACCGCGGAAAAAGAACTGCACTGACTACAAGCAAACAAACAAACAAACAAACAAACAAGACAACAAGGAAATAAATAAGCAAGCAACTTACACTAGGCTATCATGGCTATTACACATATTACATCCACTAGGCATCAAAGTTCGCCACCAGTGCAAATATAAGTAACAAAGCAACATATCACATACACTAGTTGTCAAAGTTGGCGACTAGTGCAAATAAACGCCGCAGCAAGACAAGTCCAGAACTGAAACCACTTCAGAAGAGCTCAAGAAACAATATCCTGGGTACCCATAATGCTGGCAAGATGCTTAGCAAGCTTATTAACTTTCTCTTGTTTGGCGCTTAAATCCTCCAGCGCTTGCTGTTGCACCAAAAAGTATGCATCTGAATTCTGCAGGGACTTCATCGGTCCTTCAGCTTCTTGTCGCAGCACATCTGATCAATGTCTTTCAACTTGAAGTTGAGACTCAAGAAGACGAACTGATTCAAGCAGCAAGTTCGAAGAGCTTGTGCCAGCAGTAGTGGCCAGTAACTCAAACACTA
Source organism: Triticum urartu (assembly GCF_056163025.1). NCBI lineage: Eukaryota > Viridiplantae > Streptophyta > Magnoliopsida > Poales > Poaceae > Triticum > Triticum urartu. The sequence continues at coordinate 325,221,019 of NC_141879.1, forward strand.
CATCAAGACATGACTTTTGGGTTCTCTCACTGTCGTCAAGATAGTTTTTATTAACTTTCTTCGAGACCAACAGGGATGTCTCACTATCTTGAACCTTATCTGCATTACTTCCTTTACCATTGCATAAGGGGGTACTGTTCTCCAATATTTTGTTCGCATTCTAAAAGAGAAACAAGCAGACACATCACAAGTTTACCATGTTGTTTATGAAACTCATTTTGGTAAATCAGTTCAGTAGTAAAGTGGATAGGATAACAACATGAAATAGACATATATGTATGTACCATGGTCACTTTATGGTCTATATCATTCTTGTTTTTGTTGCCAAATCAAGATAGATACATAGTTCAAATAATATTTGTTCAAGACAAAGCAGAAGATAGAATATAAGTGTGGGAAACTACAAAGCAATAACAACACTTGTAACGTGCATGACATGAGAACATAATTGTTTATTGAATTGAAACTGAAATCAACATAGAGCAAGTTACAGCAGCAAACCATTTAAAGAAACAGGTTTAAAACATACCTATTGCGCCATTGGAGTTTCAGTTCCATCCTTCAAATTTGAAAATAGTTGGTATGAGTAAATACAGTGATGCAAGAGCAAAGGAGTATGAACCATAGCTACAGAACCTGACTTGAGAATAGTTCTTCTTCTGCTTTAAGCGTTGAGTTGGGATTCGGAGTGGTGGTCCTCGTGCTTTGGGACTGCAGTTCCCTTACTAACTGCTCGTGTTTGGGTGCTCTGTGGTGGAGACAGTGCTGTGTCAACTGGAACTAGGTTACTATCTACTGGGGTTGGGGTTAGAATGGGTGTAGATGGTTCTTTGCCCAACTGGGCAGGGGTACAATCTACGAGACTCTGGGTTATGTGTGGTGGGGCTGGTTCTTCACTACTAGGGAAAAGCCTAGAAGTAGCATGGGTTTTTAGCCTATCAGTAGCGCAGGTAACTGCGCTACTGCTACGCCGCTATAGCTAAAGGTTAGCAATAGCGTGTGTTGACACGTGCTACTACTATATCTACTTAGAAGTAGCGCGTGGAGGAACATGCGCTACTGGTAATTACTAGTAGCGCATCTCACAGCCCGCGCTACTACTATTATTCCGTATTCTATTTTTTTTTATTTTATGTCGTTATTCATACACCTTTATACAAGTTTTCATACAGTAGCAATTTAGAGATTGTTTTTACATTATAATGAGTTATTAAATCACTAGGTGAAAGAACCGCGAATTAATTTCAAGTGGATGGATCCTAAGTGATCAAGTCATGGATTATCATGATAATCCATGACTTGATCACTTAGGATCCATCCACTTGAAACTAATCCGCAGTTCTTTCACCCAATGATATAATAACTCATCATCATCATCATCATATTAATATAAAAACTCTTACATCATATCATCACCAACAACACTAGCTAATAATCATCATAGTCATTACCACTATTTAATGATCATAGTCATAGTGTAGCTATCTAATCACCACCAACACTAGCTAATAATAATCATCATAGTCATTACCACCAACACTAGCTATTTAATCATCATAGTCATAGTGTAGCACTTCATCATCTTCAAACTCATTCTAGCTAGCCAATCACTCCTGGTGCTCTCTCTCAGGTAAAATAGCATAGAACATGTGTAACAGTCCTAATTCATCATATTGGAGTATGCAGATGAACCTGTCTCCTAATTGTGGGCTACGCTTCTGATTGCTTCCCCCTAGCATTTCTCTATGATCCTTCACAATTTTGCTCCAGTCTTTCACTATTAAGACTTGATCGGTTTTAGAAATCCTGAATGCACTCTTGTGCAATGTAGGATGTCTTGGCCGTAAGCTAACCATTGCCATGCGACCTTTAGGCTCGATCCAATGAGGCACAACTATCATCGGGAGTCCCTGTTGAAGAACATAGTAGTAACATACTTAGCAATGAAGTTTAGCTTAAAAAATAATGTATGCAAAAGATGCACTGAGGAAAAATAGTAAAAATCTTACCATCTTTCCTAAATAGATGTGATCGTAGTTCAGTACAAACACTATTGATCACATGTTTTGAGTACTAAGATTTTCAAGTCCAGGAAAATAATTTGTCTTGACAACATAAAGATCCTCAAGCCATGAAACATAATGAGTTATCTCCTCGCAGTTTAGTTCAACCTCGGTACAGTAGTAGGTCATGTCTACCAAGCGATGGATATGTTTGCTTGATTGGAAATAACCTGTCAATAGAAATTAGTTGTCAACTATTTTTGAATAAACAATATCCAAGACATAAATGTGGTTGATAAACTCACATAATGGTAGACTGGAGCCGTCTACACATCGACCCGGATGTCGATATTGCCTTCAATATTATTTTCCGGACGAATATCAAAGGTGATAAGCATATCAGGCTCAAATGCATAAGCCTTGCATAGTGCTCTCCAAGTTTTGCATTCAAAATACGTGTATGTGTCTGCATTGTTTAATTTTGCGTCAAAAGTATAACCATGCTTGGTCTTCAAGTGAACTCTCTTTACCTCCATAGTTTTCATAGGACTGAAACCAATGTTATCCAAGACAAATTCTTGCATGGCAGGGGATACGCTAGTAGAATAGTAAAAAATTAAAATTATAAGTTGTAGCAAAAGAAGCAGAAATGTTTGTCACTTTGAAGACTTGTCGTTGTGACTTACTGTATCCACTTCAAAGTTCTCGTCCAGCTTGATGTTGAAGCGCCTATCATCAACTAGGAAATGTCCGTCGCACAAGCCGCGCTCGTCTTTGCAGTATTCGCACATACCGAAATCCTTTTCCTTGTCAGACATTTCCTATGTTCATAGTTGAAACATTAATTGAAAACCGATCGAAGGCAACTAAGAAACTCAACACACAAATCTGGGGCACTCGATATTTCCTACATATTCTAGCACAAGTCCTGCTTAAATTCACGAAAAAATCCGGCATGACCTTTGCTAAAATAGGACATATCGAGCGCCTGAAATTTGCCGGAGCAGAAATGAATCAACACTCCAGCATAACATAGGCCACTCGGATTTTCCTAGCGATACAAATATGTTCATACACATACAATGATGCTTAAACTTGCAATTCAATCCAGATCAATTATCATAAGCATTCGCACATGAGCTCACCGACTAAATACCCTAGTTCTACTCTGTTCAACACACCAAGGAGTGGATAAAGAGGAGGTGGACTTTTAGCTCACTGACTCGGGTGTAGAGGAAGTAGAGGTAGCTCGGATGATGATCACTCCAAGGAGACATGACTGTACAAAGCCTGCATATTCCACCGAGTAAAATTTTAGATAATCAAATCTCATATAGCATTGTTTGATCACAAAGTGATAAACTAGTTCTATTAACTACTTACTAAATAAACTAGTTCTGTTAAGCACTTACTATAAGTAAACTAGTTCTATTAAACTAGTTCTTGCCTATCTATATTCTACAATGTCTACATTTAAATTACCAACATTCTATTCAAACCACCTAAAATAGTGAAAAAATATATTCTATTAAAAAACCTACATTCTACAATGTCTACATTCTAAAATCTACATTTATATTACCTACATTCTTCAAGAACAGAGATAAGGAAGGGAGGAAGGAGGGGTAGGAAGGAGGGAAGGAGGAGGGGGAGGAAGGAGGGAGGAGGCGGGAAGGAGGAGCAAGGGAGGAGGGGGAGGAAGGAGGGAGGAGGCGGGAAGGAGGGAAGGGAGGAGGAGGGAGGTAGGAGGAGTTACCTCGGTTGCGGTGACGACGGGGGGGGGGGGGGTGACAACAACGGGATGGAGGGAGATGGAGGAGGGAGCTAGGGAGGGAGGGGCGACGGTGGCTGGATGGAGGAGGGAGATGATGTAGGATGGAGGGGGCGATGGCGGCAGAAGCCGGCGGCACTGCGGCGACGGCGGATGACAGGGTGGGGGAGGGGATGGAGGAGGGAGTGGCGAGGGGAGAGTGAGGGGTGGGTGTAGAAGATATGTTGGCTTTAGCAGTATCGCTCTTTAGGGGAAAGCGCTACTACTAAACTCTATAACAGTAGCACTTTATACAATAACGCGCTACTGCTAAGGCTAAGCATGTAAAAATAAACATCAAAAATACATTGGTCATGAATGATCTTTTTGTGTAGAATCTAAATAGTCAACATGAATCCTCACCTATTTAGGTACAGGTGAACATTCCTATTGCGGCCACAAATCCTACACATAGAGTTCAATGAAGACCAAGTGCTTGTGATAGTTTGAGAAGTAACATATTTAAGGTGGTCAACACCATGTTCGCTTAGCAGTATGGGACTAAACTTAGTTGCAAGAGGGGATGATACTTAGCAGCAGCGTGTGTTGGCGAAACACGCTACTGCTAAGTATGTTAGCAGTAGTGCGTCTATGTAAAGGGCGCTACTACTATGCCTAGTCTGGAGGCAACACCCTGGCAATTGTAGTAGCAACGCTCTTTTCACATAGCGTGCTACTGCTACTGGGTTATTAGTAGCACGGTCTTATGCAGAGCGCTACTAGTAAGTAGTAGTAGCATATGTTTTTAAACTGCGCTGCTGGTAAGATTCTATGTATAAGGTTTTCCCCAGTAGTGCTTGGGCAAGTACAACCGTGGTTCTATCTGCATCAACTGGCAGCACTATCTTTTCTGAAGACCGTGTTGTTACTCCCTTAGATATTTCCATCACCCTCTCTAATTCAAATGGCTGATAAACAAGAAAGGTAATTGAATGTACAACCATTGTATGATAGACAGGTGCAATGGATAGTGGGGAATAAAAGAGGGCATGAAATAATTCACATTTATGTTGTCTAACCAAACAAGATAGCGTGACACAATTTCACATATATGATGGCTAACTAAACAGGATAGCATGACACAATTTCACATATATGATGGCTAACTAAAAAAGAGGGAAAGACATAGTTCAAAATAGGATGACTATGTAAACATGATGACATGATATAACTATATAGGGTTTTTTATCTCTCTACCGCGGTCGTGGGGTAGCACGTGTCCATGGGACATGCCTAAAACATCCCATCGTATAAAGAGAGGCAACCACCTCCATTGCCCCCTACCGTTTCCCCCAAATCCCCTCCCTGCCACATCGTCTTCCTCTCCCCCACCGATGTCGTCTCGCTCTCCTCCACTGCCTCGACCGCACCGTATCGCTCTCCCCACTACACCCTCTTCCTCACCTTCACCGCCTTGACCCGCAGATGGCTGAAGCCCGTGGTGACACCGGCGCAGCGACTAGTGATGTGGTCGAGCTGCAGGGCGCGGTGACCACGGATGTCGGCGGCATCCACGGCGGTGTGGGGAAACTCACAATCACTGTGGATGTGGAGAACGAGGTGGCGGGCTTCGCCTCAGCGCTGCAGAAGGTAACAACGTCGAGTGGCGCAGTCAATCCCGATACCCATGATGCACAGCCTGGCGAGGAGCAGGAGGTATTTGCACTTGCTTTTCTTTAGGATATTAGCTTGTAGAATTAGTTGGATTGGTTAGATTGTGGATTCATACCGTAGTTCCGATGGTTAGAGTAGTTGGTTTGACGGATGGTCCGGGGTTTTCTGTATTGGGGGGATGGGGGTTTTTGTACTAGGGTTTGTTGGACAAATTTGTTGCAAAAATGCTAGATAGATCTGTTTATTAGATGTGCTTCAATGCTACACAGATGTATGCTTATTATATTTATTTTTAATACCCATAGATTGGGGTTTTTAATGCTACAGACATGTATGCTTATTAGATTGGGAGATTGGGTCCCTATTAGATTTGTTTTTGAATTCTACTCAGATTGGGGTTTTGAATGTCATATGCCCAAATGGAATCCATTGATTAAGAAGTTATTTGATTCATTAGTATATAAATTTGTCCACAATATGTAGTTATATTAGCTCTGTTCTTCAGTGTGTGTGCATGACTGATACATCTCTGTCGTATATACTTTTCCAAACACTTTTGCCCTTGTTTTGGACTCTGACTTGCATGATTTGAATGGAACTAACCCAGACTGACGCTGTTTTCAGCAGAATTGCTATGATGTTATTTATGTGCAGAAATAAAATTTCTCGGAATGACCTGAAACTTCACGGAACATCTTTTCGGAAATAATAAAAAATCCCTGCAAAAGATGAAGGCCAAGGGGGCCACCACCTATCTACGAGGGTGGGGGCGCGCCTGCCCCCCTAGGGCGTGCCCCCTACCTCGTGGGCCCCATGGAGCTCCTTCGACCTCAAGTCCAACTCTATATATTTGCTTTCGGGGAGAAAAAAATCAGAGAGAAGGATTCATCACGTTTTACGATACGGAGCCACCGCCAAGCCCTAAAACCTCTCGGGAGGGCTGATCTGGAGTCCGTTCGGGGCTCCGTAGAGGGGAATCCGTCGCCATCGTCATCATCAACCATCCTCCATCACCAATTTCATGATGCTCACCGCCGTGCGTGAGTAATTCCATCGTAGGCTTGCTGGACGGTGATGGGTTGGATGGGATCTATCATGTAATCGAGTTAGTTTTGTTAGGGTTCGATCCCTAGTATCTACTATGTTCTGAGATTGATGTTGCTATGACTTTGCTATGCTTAATGCTTGTCACTAGGGCCCGAGTGCCATGATTTCAGATCTGAACCTATTATGTTTTCATTAATATATGAGAGTTCTTGATCCTATCTTGCAAGTCTATAGTCACCTATTATGTGTTATGATCCGTTAACCCCGAAGTGACAATAATCGGGATACTTACTGGTGATGACCATATTTTGAGGAGTTCATGTATTCACTATGTGCTAATGCTTTGTTCCGGTACTCTATTAAAAGGAGGCCTTAATATCCCTTAGTTTCCGTTAGGACCCTGCTGCCACGGGAGGGTAGGACAAAAGATGTCATGCAAGTTCTTTTGCATAAGCACGTATGACTATATTCGGAATACATGCCTACATTACATTGATGAATTGGAGCTAGTTCTGTGTCAACATAGGTTATGACTGTTACATGATGAACCGCATCCGGCTTAATTCTCCATCACTAATCCATTGCCTACGAGCTTTCCATATATTGTTCTTCACTTATTAACTTTTCCGTTGCTATTGCTATCATCACTACAAAATACCAAAAACATTACTTTTGCTATCATTACCTTTTTCTACCGTTACCACTACTATCATATTACTTTGCTACTAAACACTTTGTTGCAGATATTAAGTTTCCAGGTGTGGTTGAATTGACAACTCAGCTGCTAATACTTGAGAATATTCTTTGGCTCCCCTTGTGTCAGATCAATAAATTTGGGTTGAGTACTCTACCCTCGAAAACTATTGCGATCCCCTATACTTGTGGGTTATCAAGACTATTTTCTGGCACCGTTTCTGGGGAGCATAGCTCTATTCTTTGAGTCACTTGGGATTTATATCTGCTTATCATTATCAAGAACTTGAGAGATCCAAAAACAAAGATTTATCCCTCAACTACGAGGGGAGGTAAGGAACTGCCATCTAGCTCTGCACTTGATTCACCTTCTGTTTTGAGTAATCTTGCGACACCTAAACCTGCTTCTGTTATTCATTCTGATATGTCGCATGTTATTGATGATGCCACTTCTGCTATGCATGATACTTATGATGAAACTACTTCTATGTTTGAGACTACTGTGCCACTTGGTGAATTTCTTGATGAAAAACTTGCTAGGGTTAGAGAGAGTGAAAATATTGAATCTGATAATACTGATGATGAAGACTTGCCTGTTATTCCTAAGGGGTATGTTTTTGATAAAGAAGCTTCTTTAGCTATTTTAGCTTGCAAAGATAGATACAAACTCAAGAGGTTATTAGCTAAATGGAAGCAGCAATCTCTAAATGCTAGAATGAAACCTGGCCCTGCTTTCGCTACTTCACCTATCTATGTTACTGATAAGGATTATGAATTCTCTGTTGATCCTGATATAATTACTTTGGTTGAATCTGATCCTTTTCATGGGTATGAATCTGAAACTGTTGTGGCACATCTTACTAAATTACATGATATAGCCACCCTGTTCACTAATGATGAGAGAACTCGTTACTTTTATATCCTTAAAATATTTCCGTTCTCATTAAAGGGTGATGCTAAGATATGGTTTAATTCTCTTGATCCTGGTTGTGTGCGTATTCCCCAAGATATGATTTATTACTTCTCTGCTAAATATTTCCCTACTCATAAGAAACAATCTGCTTTGAGGGATATATATAATTTTGTGCAAATTGAAGAAGAGAGTCTCCCACAAGCTTGGGGGGGGGGGGCTTCTCAAATTACTTAATGCTTTGCCTGATCATCCTCTTAAGAAAAATGAAATACTTGATATCTTCTATAATGGACTAACCGATGCCTCCAGAGATTACATGGATAGTTGTGCTGGTTCTGTTTTCAGGGAAAGAACACCGGATGAAGCTGAAATTCTATTGAATAATATGTTGAAAAATGAAAATAATTGGACACCTCCTGAGCCAGTTCCTGAGCCTATTCCTAAACCAACTCCGAAGAAGAGAGGTATTCTATTTCTCAGTCCTGAAGATATGCAAGAGGCAAAGAAATCTATGAAAGAAAAAGGTATTAAAGCTGAAGATGTTAAGAATTTACCTCCTATTGAAGAAATACATGGTCTTAATTTACCACCTGTTGAAGAAACATATGATCTTAATCCATTACCTATTGAAGAAACTCATGGTCTTGATAACCCGACACATGTAGTAAAGGTAAATTCTCTCTATAGATATGATAAAGCTGAAATCCCATTTACTAAATTTGCTAGCCCATGCTTAGATGAGTTTGATAAATTTATGGCTAAGCAAGAAGATTTTAATGCTTATTTTGGTAGACAATTGAAATACAATTCAAATATGCTTGAGCACTTGGGTGATTATATGGCCAATGTTAAAGGTGAACTTAAACTTATTAGTAAACATGCTTCTATGGTTACCACTCAAGTAGAACAAGTACTTAAAGCTCAAAATGATTTTCTCAATGAGTTGAATAGTAAGAATAATGATAATGCTGTTAGAGTGGCTACTAGAACTGGTAGAATGACTCAGGAACCTTTGTATCCTGAAGGGCACCCTAAGAGAATTGAGCAAGACTCTCAGAGAAATAATGTGGATGCACCTAGTCCTTCTAACAGGAAGAAAAAGAAAAATGATAGGACTTTGCATGCTGCTAGTAAACCTATTACTGAAACACCTGAGAATCCAAATGATATTTCTATCTCTAATGCTGAAACACAATCTGGTAATGAACCTGAAACTAGTGATAATGTTAATAATAATGTTCATGATGATGCTCAACCTAGTAATGATAATGATAGAGAAATTGAACTTGCTATTGATCTTGATAACCCACAATCGAAGAATCAACATTATGATAAGAAAGACTTTGTTGCTAGGAAACATGGTAAAGAAAGAGAACCATGGGATCAGAAACCCATGCCTTTTCCTCCCAAACCATCCAAGAAAAAGGATGATGAGGATTTTGAGCGCTTTGCTGAAATGATTAGACCTATCTTTTTGCGTATGCGATTAACTGATATGCTCAAAATGAATCCTTACACCAAGTATATGAAAGATATTGTTACAAATAAAAGAAAGATACCGGAAGCTGAAATTTCCACCATGCTTGCTAATTATACTTTTGAGGGTGGAATACCAAAGAAACTTGGAGATCCAGTAGTACCCACTATACCATGCTCTATTAAAAGAAACTATTTTAAAACTGCTTTATGTGATCTTGGAGCTTGTGTTAGTGTTATGCCTCTCTCTTTATATCGTAGACTTGATTTGAATAAGTTGTCACCTACTGAAATATCTTTGCAAATGGCTGATAAATCAACTGCTATACCCGTCGGTATTTGTGAGGATGTGCCTGTTGTAGTTGCAAACGTTACTATTTTAACGGACTTTGTTATTCTTGATATTCCCGAGGACGATAGTATGTCTATTATTCTTGGAAGACCCTTTTTGAATACTGCAGGGGCTGTTATTGATTGCACTAAAGGCAATGCCACTTTTCATGTTAATGGTAATGAGCATACGGTACACTTTCCGAGGAAACAACCTCAAGTTCATAGTATCAACTCTATTGGAAAAATTCCATCGATTATATTTGGAGGTTTTGAATTCCCTCTTCCTACTGTCAAGAAGAAATATGATATTCTTATTATTGGGGATGTGCATATCCCCGTTGAGGTAACATAGTGTTATTCAAAATTTCTCCGGTTCCATGTTATTTGAAATGAGTTCGTTAACAAGACTTGATCAACCTTGTTAGTGGATTCCTTTTGATGAGCATGAGATGGATGAAACTAGAAGGCACAACCCGCTGTACCCTACTCTTACTTTCTGTTATTTATATTAAATAAAATAAAAATAGTATTTTTCTGTCTATTATCTGAATTATCCGTGCAATATAAAAATATCCCGAAAATAAAAGTTCTCCAAATGCCCTGAAATTTAAATATAATTTTTCCTGGAATATTTGAGAATATCTGGCACTGAGAACACAGCAGGAGGAGCTGGCACCTGGCCATGAGGGTCAGGGGCGCGCCCTACCCCCCTGGGTGTGCCTCCCTGTCTCGTGGGCCCACGGTGGCCCTCCTCCACTTATTCCTGCACCCACACACTCCTTCCTCCCACAAACACGATTATCCAGTTCAAACCCGAGTCCAAGCTCATTTTGCTGCCATTTTCGATCTCCTTGCTCAAAGCACCTCTCACAAAACTGCTTGGGGGGGATTGTTCCTTGGTATGTGACTCCTCCATTGGTCCAATTAGTTTTTGTTCTAGTGCTTTATTCATTACAAATTTGTGCTGCCTAGGTGACCATGTTCTTGATCTTGCATGTCAAATTTATATGGTTCCAAGTAGTTTTGATGCATGATATAGGCTCTAGGCACTTGTAGGAGTAGTTGCTATCAATATTATTGAGTTTGGTTTACTTTTATTTTGAAGTTACTAAAAAATTTCATAATTTTTCAAAGGAAGAAATATGCTTAGGAAAATGTTCCAAGGTGGTTCTTCAAGAAAGCAAGGACCCAGGCTTGCAATGCGTGATGCTGATGAAGAGCCACCAAGAGACGCTCTGGTGCATCCTTGTGAATGGCCTTCTGAAAACTTTATGGATCGAGCGGGAATTAAGGAAGAATTTAACGCATATTTGCATAACGCGGATCTTGTGAGCTTCGAGGAAGAGAAGTGCAGCCAGTATCACTATCTCACTAGTTCCTTTGTGAGGAGGTTTGAATTTTCATCTTCATGTAATTCTCCAACTGTCCTGTTTGATCTTTATGAAAATTCTTACACTATGGACTTAAGAGGATTTTACCACCGCTTGCAAACTTCCACAATGGGGTAGTATCAGGGAACCTCGCAAATCTGAATTTAGAGATTTTCTAGCTAGTATAACTATGGGGGAATCCAGAGATATAACACAAGCTACCATAGGGAGCATTCATTTTCCTGCTATACATTATTTTGCTCTCTTCATAGGTAGATGCATAAATGGTAAAGATGAAGCATGTCATATGTGTGTTCCTGACCTCAGTATTCTTAGGAGTGCTGTGTTAGGAGACAAATCTTATAATTTGGGAGCCATTGTTGCACGTAGGTTGCATCTTAATAGATTTAATGGAGATTTCTTTGGTGGAATTTATGCAACCCGCATAGCTAATTTTCTTGGTATAGCCATACGTGAAGATGATATTGAATTACCTCCTGCTTACCTAGACTTTAATGCTATGGTTCACCACCAGTTTGTCGAGAGGAATGAATCACCTCTCCAGTATCGACTAATCTTTGACATACGGCGTGCTGTCCGTATTACTCTCCCTGCTCCTGCCTTCTTTGATTATCAGGCAAAAGGAAGATATGTTATTACCAGAGAGGAGGAAGATGAGTATGAGAGGAGAGTGGAGGCCGCTCGTCGCCACGCTGCAGCTCAGGGGGCGATAGCCGCTGCATCGCAGTACGACCCCAACTACTATTATGGATATCCGCCAGGCCAGCCGTGGCCGTAGACCAACTTAGGCCAAAAGCCTAAGCTTGGGGGAGTACGTATTTCTCACTGACATTACATTTATGTTCACACACTCATTGCTAGATGTCGGTGCTCATACCTTTTCATTGTATCATCCATGCTAGTTTATTTTCCTTTTATGCTTTCTTCTTGTGTGTTTAATAAACCTTAAGAAAAACCAAAAAAAATTAGTTGTAGCTTTTAATTAGTTTACTTTCCATGCTTGTAGTAGTAATTAAAAAGAAAACCCAAAAATATTTCCTGTTCTTCTTTTGCTTGTTGGGAGCTTTCCCGTGTAAATAGTTTTATTTCTTTTCTTTTCTTTGGGGGTCGATAGGAGAAGACCATAATTAAATTGTTGAAGTGGCTCTTATATGCATAATTGTTGATCCAACAAAAGAGCCCATATTGCCTTGTCTTCTCCTGTTTATTGAATGCTTGCAGATTCCAGCTTAGTCCAATGCACTCGCACTATTATTATTATTCACATCATTCGGTCGTGCAAGTGAAAGGCAATTATGACGATATATGATGGACTGATTGAGATGAGAAAAGTTGTTTGTCAACTGAATTGCTTGAGGACAAGCAAATGTTTAAGCTTGGGGAGTTGATACGTCTCTGTCGTATCTACTTTTCCAAACACTTTTGCCCTTGTTTTGGACTCTAACTTGTGTGATTTGAATGGAACTAACCCGGGCTGACGCTGTTTTCAGCAGAATTGCTATGGTGTTATTTATGTGCAGAAACAAAAGTTCTCGGAATGACCTGAAACTTCACGGAACATCTTTTCAGAAATAATAAAAAATCCCTGCAAAAGATGAAGGCCAGGGGGCCCACCACCTGTCCACGAGGGTGGGGGGCGCACCTGCCCCCCTAGGGCGCGCCCCACTACCTCATGGCCCCCCTGGAGCTCCTCCGACCTCAAGTCCAACTCTATATATTTGCTTTCGGGGAGAAAAAAATCAAAGAGAAGGATTCATCGCGTTTTACGATACGAAGCCACCGCCAAGCCCTAAAACCTCTCGGGAGGGCTGATCTGGAGTCCGTTTGGGGCTCCGGAGAGGGGAATCAGTCGCCATCGTCATCATCAACCATCCTCCATCACCAATTTCATGATTCTCACCGCCGTGCGTGAGTAATTCCATCGTAGGCTTGCTGGACGGTGATGGGTTGGATGGGATCTATCATGTAATCGAGTTAGTTTTGTTAGGGTTTGATCCCTAGTATCCACTATGTTCTGAGATTGATGTTGCTATGACTTTGCTATGCTTAATGCTTGTCACTAGGGCCCGAGTGCCATGATTTCAGATCTGAACCTATTATGTTTTCATCAATATATGAGAGTTCTTGATCCTATCTTGCAAGTCTATAGTCACCTATTATGTGTTATGATCCGTTAACCCGAAGTGACAATAATCGGGATACTTACCAGTGATGACCATAGTTTGAGGAGTTCATGTATTCACTGTGTGCTAATGCTTTGTTCCAGTACTCTATTAAAAGGAGGCCTTAATATCCCTTAGTTTCCGTTAGGACCCCACTGCCACGGGAGGGTAGGACAAAAGATGTCATGCAAGTTCTTTTCCATAAGCACGTATGACTATATTCGAAATACATGCCTACATTACATTGATGAATTGGAGCTAGTTCTGTGTCACCCTAGGTTATGACTATTACATGATGAACCGCATCCGGCATAATTCTCCATCACTGATCCATTGCCTACGAGCTTTCCATATATTGTTCTTCGCTTATTTACTTTTCCGTTGCTATTGCTATCATCACTACAAAATACCAAAAACATTACTTTTGCTATCATTACCTTTTGCTACCGTTACGACTACTATCATATTACTTTGCTACTAAACACTTTGCTGCAGATATTAAGTTTCCAGGTGTGGTTGAATTGACAACTCAGCTGCTAATACTTGAGAATATTCTTTGGCTCCCTTGTGTTGAATCAATAAATTTGGGTTGAATACTCTACCCTAAAAAACTGTTGCGATCCCCTATACTTGTGGGTTATCAATGACCAATGATCAATGTGTTATTTGAAGGTCATATTGGGGTTTTGAATGTCATATGTATTATACTAGATTTGTTTTTGAATGCTACTCAGGTTGGGGTTTTGAATGTCATATTGGGAGTATATTAGCCCTATGATCAATGTGTCATGTGTGCATATCTAAATTTTCAGTAGGCTACTAGTGATGGATGTATTGTTTATTCGGGAGGATGATGGTTGGGGGGGAGGGAAGCTGGCCGACTACGACCCGTATGATCCAGAGTTTAGTGACGACGAATAATATGAGGTAAGCCTATCCCTTCTTCATTTAGTTCCTTTAACATGGTGTATATGTATATGAATGTATAATGTATTAATGCAATTCATTCATGTGTGCAGTATGATTCAGGAGATGATGTCGACAAGGGCAACGTCGCGTCCTTCACAGCCAAGGAGGTGGAGAAGATCAAGGCCAAGGGAGTTGCTTCCTTCTACAACCGCAAAATCAAGAAGTGGCACTGCCCCTACTGCACCACCAAGCCAAAGCCAAAGGATGGCCGCTTCGATCACCTTCTGTCTCATGCAGAGGATGTAGTGATCCGCAGGGAGTGCTACATGATCAGGGGCAGCATGCTGCGCTCGTGAAGGCCCTGACTCCGACGTGAAGTGATGTGATGATGCTGTGATGATGTGATGCTGTGAACTTAATCTTAATCTTTTAAGTTACTTTTGGTCCGGTTACTTTTGGTAAACTTAATGTGGCTGTTTATGGTGTGAACTGAATCTATGGTGATGCTAGTAATGTATTATTCTATCTATATTTGTCTGTCCTTATATTTGCCTGTGGTGTATGGTTAGTTCTGTTTAGATGTTGTGAACTATGAGTTTAGGTGCTGCAATTGGCAAACACATGTTGTTTCAGTGTTGCTTCACTGATCAGACATGTTGTTTCAGTGTTGCTTCACTGATCACACATGTTGTTCCAGTGTTGCTTCACTGATCACACATGCGTGCTTTTTCCCACCAGCAAATTATGTATGTATGTTTGTGTAAATTTAAGAAAATGCAAAAAAAAACTTGGCAAACTATCTATGTCTGTGTAGGAGATCATGTGTGCAAAATTTGAGGTGATTTAGAGGAGGTCAAAGAAATTTGAATTTAAGAAATGTGCTCCAAATGAGCTCCCAGGCTAGGGTAAACAGCCCATTTGTAAAGTTTTTTTGGACCTACTCTAAATGAGCCAAATGTTTTTATTAACACCTATTCAATCTATATAGTGTAGATTCGAAGTCTCACTATTTTTTGAATTAATCCTCATATTTTTACATTTTCTTTTAAAAATATGCTTTAATATAAAAACTATTATAAAACATATTTGAAATATGAAAATGGAAAACTAAGTTCAGATCCTTCTTATTCACTTTGAAATAAAGCTTTGGTGATTTTTTTGATTTTTTTTAAAATTTTCAAAAACAGAAGGTAACCCTACTTCATCTCCTTGAACTCTATGAAATCTTCTAGGTGATAGCTCATATGTGTGAAGGTTTTCTCATGAAAATGACCATAGACCAAGTTTATGATTTTTGGTTGCTAACATGTCACATAAGACAACATTGCGCGCATGTTTCATATTTTTATTTTTTTCTAAATTAATGGTGCTCATTTGACCTCGATCATGACAACTAGGTTTTTTTTCATGAAAATGACCATAGACCAAGTTTAGTATTTTTCCTCGTTAGTGTGTCTTATAAAATGAAGAACGGCGAAGGTTTCATATTTTTCCGATTTTTAAAAAATTAGTTATGCTTAGTCAAAGCTGTCGTAACCCCGTTGACCAGCTCAAAACCCCTCAAAATCCCGTGGGGTTTCACCTAACCCTAGCTCCGAACGTCAGCCATCCGATCATACCCTGGCGCCAAGCGACATCCCTCGGTTGTGGTCTTCTAGAAGGATTTGGTGGGCATGCTGCGTGCAGGCTCCGGGCCATTGGATCAGAAGGACGACTCCATATCGTTGGATCATGGGGCGACCCGCGAGAGGTGATCCTGTTGGTTGTGCTCGGCTGCTCGCGCACCACTGACTCCGAGAAAAAAACATTGTTATTGGGCCCAAAAGGAAACCAAGCTCTGGTTGGGCCATCGAATTGCATTGTTTTTTTTGTGAACATGTTGGCTCTGTTTTTTGTGAACATGTTGGCTCTGTTTTTTTGCATTGTTTGAAATGACACAATAATTGACATTGCGTACAAAATTTAGTTCTTTTGTTCTATACAAATGCAAAACGACCAAGTTTATAAGGGCTAAATTTATTTTTATCATGCAAAATGGCGACAAACTATTAAAAAATGGGTCATTTTGCATTTGTATAATGGCCACAAGCCCTCTATCTTTTTTTATCATGCAAAGTGACCAAAATTTTAAGGGCCAAATTTATTATTTGTATCATTTGACCCCGTTATTGCCAGGGCCAAATAACACGTAGCACTATGGCTATTTAAGCCACACTCTGCCTCTGCCATCTCCCACCCTCTGCCTCTGCCATCCTCATCCATCTACCCTTCTTGCTCTTCGACCCCTTCTCCTTCTTCTGCACATCCCTCAGCCATGCAGTACACTGGACCAACCTACCGCTTCCCACCCACCGCGCCGCAGAGGCTCTACCCTACCGGCATGTACGTTGATCGCCACTACGTGTGTCGGCGATATCAAGGCTGAGGACCGCAAGGAACTTCACCGAGTTCTTCCTCGCGTCCGGCTACCACCACCTCCCGAGGGGATCTCTAACGATGTTCCGCGTCAAGGAGGTCATCCAAAACCAGGTGGTGATTGCTCTCCTTGCCCACTTCACCAACACATTCAACGCCTTCTACCTCCTCGGCCGGGTGTTTTGGTGTGGCTCCGAGTTCATCGCTTTTACCACCCATAACAGGTTCACGGAGCATCTTTCCCACCGCGATGTGCATGCACACTCTTCCAATACCCCATCGACAACACCCCGGAGGAGTAGTGAAAAGGGCGCCTGGAGGAGGAGCGAGGTGGAGAAGGCGGCGGCTAGGGTTCTAAACCCTCTATCTTTTTTAGTCTTTGTTATGTTAAGTTGTAATTGAACTATGTTGGAGTTGCTATGGGCTTGTTGGCTTAAGTATTCTATCTATTTATTATTAAGTTCTTCCTAGTTTGGACTATGTGATCGTGCTATGTGCTTGTTGGCCCTATCTACATATTAGGACTACATATTTGTTGATTGTTTTCTTATAGAGCTTGGCTTGTTAGTAGGGTTCCCTTGTTAGTAACCACCTAGTGCATGCAAGCAAGCTTTGTTATTAGGGATGAATGAGTAGAGCTAAGAAAGGGAGTGGCTCTTTTTTTACACAAGCCACAAATATGTAGCCACCTAGCTAGAAGAGAGGAACTAGCGGCAGTGACCGTCGCTGCATCCGTGGCGGCTGGTGTGCAAGAAAGCTGCTCGGTCAGTGCATCGTGGTGGACGCATTGGCACATGTAGGCTCGGTCGGTGCCTGCAGGCTCGGTCGGCGCATCATAGGATCATGGCATCAGCGCATGCAGGCTCGATCGACGCATGCAGGCATGCTTTGCTGGGTGCATGCATAGCAAGCTTTTGTCCTGGCGGCGTGCGCAGACGTTTAATGCAAGGGACAGCCCAATGAAACCATGGCCCAACGATCGAACAGCGACACCACCCAACACGGCCCCACTTGTCAGGTCGAACGGACGACACAGTCCAATGTGGCCCCACTAATCAGAGTTAATAGTCAAGCCTTTGACCAGACGGTAATGTCCGTTGTGCCCAGTTATGAGGGTTTATGGCAAGGGAGTGGGGAAAATTGAGCAAAATTTAAGAGTGCGGGGATGAATGAGTAGAGCTAAGGAACCAGGAGCACAGATGTAAAAATCCCAACTATATAATGTGTTTATTAAATAGGTTGTCATGCCATAATTCACATACATGCCACCTATGGAAACATGATAGCATGATATAATTCATGGATAGAATGACATAATTGAAAATATGATGACTGTAAACACTAAACATGATGAGATGATATAACTATATGATGTCTTTATTAAATGGGTTGGCATGCCATAATTCAGATAGATGCTGTGTATGTAAACATGATGGCATGATATAATTCAAATATATGATTTATATACTAAGCAAGTTAGCAGATGGCAATCGCATATATGATGTAAAAACTAAGCAATGCAAGACAACATGCATGCCATGAGTAATATAACCCTGCCAAGTTTGAGCATAGACCTCAAGGGGGAAATAGGACTGGTCATCAGTCTCTGAATCCTCCTCTAAGGAGCTCTCTGTAACCAGCAAGATGTCTGCTTCAGCAGGTAGCATTGTCTGCTCTGAATACCTTGTTTTCACTCCAGTTACTTCCATCACCGCCTCAAATGGCTGATGCACAGGAAGAGTAGTTGAGTATACAAACGTTGTCGACAAATGGAACACGTAATAAAAAAAGGATAACATGGTATAATTCACATACATGATGATTGGCTAAACAACATGGCATTGCATAATTCACATGTATAATGCCTTGCAACAAGATAGCATTGCATAATTCACATATATAATGTCTTGCAACAAGATGGCATTGCATAATTCACATATATGGTAATTAGACACTAAATAGGTGGAATTCACACAAAGCATGTCTAAACTAATCAAATGACGTAGCAATGCAAGACACCATACGCACGATATGAGCACCATAACCCTGCCAAGTTAGAGCATACACCTCGGGGAGGGAAATAGGACTGGTCATCTGTCTCTGAATCCTCCTCTGAGGAGCTATTCGTAACCAACGAGATATGCGCTTCCTCAGATAGCATAGTCTGCTCTGAAGACCTTGTTTTCACTCCAGAATTTTCCATCACCGTGTCAAATGGCTGATGCACACGAAGAGTAGTTGAATGTACTAACATTGTTGACAAATGTAATACGTAATGAAAAAAAGGATGGCCCAATATAATTCACATATAAGATGACTGGCTAAGCAGGATGGCATTGCAAAATTCACATATATGATGCCTGGCTAAACAAGATGGCGTTGCATAATTCACATATACGATGAAGAAACTAAACAGACGGCATTCACACAAAGCATGTCTAAACTAAGCAGATGACACATTTGATGTATAAAGTAAGCAATGCAAGACACCATATGCATGATATAACCAACATCAGAATGCCAAGTTAGAGCGAAGACCTCAGGGGGTAAATAGGAGTGGTCTTCTCCTTCTGAATCAACCTCAGAATAGTTATCTTCCTCTTGATTACAATCCGAAATGGGTGGAGGGGGGCTGCCTTTGCGCCCACCATGGAGCGACGTCTGCATGAATTTTTTTTGCCACGCAAGGCTCGTCTCTTTTGCTCTACTTATTCAGTTCCATTGTGTACAATAACTGACATGCATAGGAATAAAACATAGTGAGATTATGTAAGGAGTGCATGCACAAATCCAGAGTGATGGTAGCAAACTGTGGATAGACCCAAAACCAATGATAGCAGGAAGATAATAGCTTTATTTAAAAATACAAATAATTGCTCCTTTAATGTTTGTTTGCACCCAACATGAAACTCATAGTAGACACCCGAGATTAACCAGATAGTAGACAGATAGTACTGATTGCTGCCCTAATATGTACCCCACAACCATTTTAAAACTCAAGTTTCAGCATTAGTTTGGAACCGACTCGGAATCTAATAGGTGAACACGATGATAAAGTAGCATGTCATCATGTTAAGTGATGCATAACGTAAGCAGACACGGAAGAGTGTGACCTCTCTTGCGGACCCCTGTAGTCCTCAAGGTCATTTGCTCAGTTGATGATGGTAATGCAGTTGTCGTGGTTGCCGACGGCAGGGAAGAAGATCTGAGGCGGCGAAAGACACTCTGGAGAGCGAATCCCTGCTGTGGTGAACCCTTCCGTCGTTGGAGCAGCTGAGCTGGGGTGGAACACAGCGCAGCAGGAGCGGGAGAAACCACACAAGGTTTTCCTTGACACATATTTGTAACAGAAGTAATTATCTAAGGGCTTGTTTGAGTTTGAGGATTCTAACAATGCATGAATAGGAATGCACGTGCAAAACAGAGAATTTAAGGCCTCCTTTGGTTTGGAGGAATTTCATCGGAATTTTAGAGGATAGGATTCTTATAGGATTTTTTCCTTTAGAGCCCTTTGGTTTATAGGAATATATTTCTATTCCTACATAGGATTGGTTCCTATCCTCCACATTTCATAGGAAAATAAAAATGAGCCTAGGCTCAATGGAAAAATTCCTTTGGTGTCAACCAAATGACATCTCATTTTCTATTCCTACTCATAGGATTTGAGATACATGCCATCTCATTTCCTACAAAATTCCTATTCCTATGATAATGCTATCCTATGAACCAAAAGAGGCCTAAAAACACAAGATTTCGACCAATCTGGGTGTTTGGTTCACAAGAATTGGAAGATCACAAGATGCAAAGAAGCATGGTTAAGTCAAACCATAAGAAAATGTAGAGTTATAATACTATCATGCTACTATCTCTTAGTCTTGTGCTTCATGAATAGAAATTTGAAAAGGAGGACAAGTGGATATTAAAATTCCTATGGTTTTTTTTTCAAGGAGACACTAAAGGAACAAATCGTTCAGTTTTCCTTTGCTCCATTCCTTTGAACCAAATGCATGAATAGTAGACCATAGGAAACTTTCAAATTCCTATGTTTTTCCTTCAGTTTTCCTTTCAAGCACTGGCGATTCTAGTAGGTAGGCTTGAGCAGGGGAAAGCCTACACTCAAAAAATGTTTTTGTGCTATTCTATTACTTTGGACCCAGACCACTGCCCTACTGGCTCAACTCCCAGGCCAATCTAGAAATGCACAGCTCAAACGCGCAGAGATAAATAATGATGGCGTTCAAGTGAGTCCATCACGGATAGCTAAGTTGCCTGGTACCTCACTGCTTGTCATATAGTAGGAGAAACTAATCGTATTTCACGTTACTATGTGTGCTCAATGGACAATATATATAACATGTAGAGTAAAAAAGAGATGCAACAAGTGTACAACCTCTTTGGTGAAGCCATGTCGATCTCAGCGTGATTGGGTTGGTCGATGAGGATGCTCCGGCTGATTTGGCTATCGGAGGAGGGGAAGAAGATCTTAGGTGTCTGGAGATGGAGCCCGGGGTACTGCTCCGCTGTGATGGAGGGTTTTGTTGTTGGAGCAGCTCCGGTGAGTTGTATGACGGCGAGGCTGAAGTAGGACAAGAGAGACAATGCTAACCTGAGTGGAATTCTAATAGAATCTCCAATAGATGATGTAAAATACATAACCACAAAGTGCTAGATGCAAAATACATCAGCCGCTCATCTCTGAACTTAACTGTCAAAACTGAATTTATCTGTTGAAACTGAATTTAACTGTCAAAACTGAATTTTGTTGTCGAAACTGAATTTTACTGTCGAAACTAAATGCACCAGTAGCAGAAAAGCAGTAGTAGCAACAACACCAGGAGCAGCAGCGCGTGTGAGAGCCGGGGCAACTGGTAGTGTCATAGCATCTCGAGTAGCAGCCGCAGGGGCTCGAGGGAGAGCAGGATCTACTGCTTGTGCAGCAGCAGCGTGCGCAAGAGTAGAGCACCAACAGTGCGCGCAAGAGTAGAGTAGCAGCATAAGTAAGAGCGAGAGCAGCAGCGCAAGCAAGAGCAAGAGCGAGAGTAGCAGCGCGAGCAAGAGCAAGAGCAAACCAGGTAGTGGACCGAGAGCAAGAGCAGAGCAGCAGCGCGAGTGAGAGCTAAAGCAATAGCAACTCCTACTGATGTGGACGTCGCCGCCGAGGGAGCGACGCCATGGAGGAAGTGGCCGGCGACACCGCCATTGATGGAGCCTTGCCCTATCGGCTCGGGACCGAGCGCCGGCTGCACCGTGAGATCGAATCAAGAAGAAAATGCGGCGATTAGTGTACAACCTCTTTGGTGGCACCAATTAGGCCTCAACTTCATCCGAGGAAACCGTGATGATGTTGCTCTTTCGGTGGTGCAGGTGAAGATGGCGGTGTGTGAATGGAGGAGGTGCGAAAGACGAGGGGAACGTCGGGGTAGCTCCTTGGAGGTGGAGGACGGGGTGGCTGAACCGGCGGGACGATGAGATCAACGACGGATCCTCATCTGATACGATGGATGAGGGACGTCAAGGTGTTGCTTTTGGATGACGTCGTCGGGGAAGAGGCTTCGGCTGGGTGGCGGACGGAGGAGGGTGTGGGGCTTCGCGGGTTTTCACGGCCTCGGTGTACGAATGGGTGGGCGGATGGGATGGGAGGGGGGAACTATGGCTTAGGGATGCGCTTGTCCGAAATGTGGGGTAAGTTACGAAAGTACCCCCACCGACTTGAGCTAGGCGGTTGTTTCGGTTTAGGGGTATCACGGGCATTTCACGTGTCAGGATTTCGCAGGAGGTGGGAGTTTTCGCGCGCGTTGTAATTTTGGGATAGCAAGGAGCGGGTTGAGATGGAGGGAGTTTTCGGAGCACAATGAGACAAAGATATATCTTAAATATTTTGGGGTAACAAGGCGCGGGTTGAAATTTCCGGACAAGCCTAATGTGTACTGTACCAAATCAATTCGCACTTCCCTTGACGAAAAAACTAAAAGAAATCAATTCGCACCACACAAGAGAGTCTAGTCCCGTGTATTGTACCAAATCAATTCGCACTACAAATGCCATTCAAAACTTTGAATTCATATTATGTTCAATTAAAATATTTCGCTACGTGTATAATGCATGCAACCTGTTACTCAAATGAATGTTTTAGTGCACTCCAAATGTATATACTACCACTTCAATATGAACTAAATTTGAATTCGTTTCTCTGTTTGAATGAGATATACAATCATGATTGTTGTCAAGTTAAACCATTTGAATTCGTTTCTCTATTTTAATAAGATCTACAATCATCATTATTTTCAAGTTAAACCATCGTTTGTATATTATCTTCATAGCACACCACGTGATTACTGTCGAGTTAGATATGAACTATGTGTAATATATGAACTCGAACTCAATTTTTTGAATCCACTTTATGTTGATTTCAATTCACAGTACATTTCAAGCTCTAGCTAGATCTACATAATCTAAACCATGTCTCATATGTATAATGTGTTTATCACATAATGTATGGTGCCCCTCCCCCTATGCCTACAAGTATTTAGAAGTGAGTGCAAACGCCACACATTATCACAAATTCAAAAGAACGTGAGATTTTTTGATATATAGTACGATTTAGATTGTTCGATATTTAGTTGTGAGCTGCAAAGGTCACACATTATTACAAATTCAAATAAAATGTGAGATTGTTCAATGTATAGTATGGTTTAGATTGTTCGATATTTAGCTGTGAGTTGCAAACGCCACACATTATCACATTATGGTATAACATGTCCAAAACCACACCATGCATATCACCCCCTATTTTCATGCATGCATATGTTTATAACACTATGATCTCCTATTCAAATATATGAATCCACTTTCATATCAAACTAGCAAGATGCCCATGCGTTGCACAAAACATCGAGATGCATTTGTATGAGTAGTTTATCTTGTGGGAGAAAAGGATGAACGAGGGAAGGCCTTATTTGCAAATATGGAGAGGGGTGTGGGTATCTTTTTGCAAAATTGCCATAGTTTCCTTCCTATCTATCAGATATAAATCGGACCGCCTATATTGTAGGATGCCAGGCACACCATCATCACCAACTCTGTTTTTTCATAAGAATAGAGATTATGATCTTTGTTAGTCTCTTACACCCACACAATCCTCTAACCTTTGTAGCTAGCACTAACTTTCTTTCATGCATGCACACGCCCTCCTCGCCCCCCTCCCTCAGCATTGTATCCATTGCGCACATTCATTTTTTGCTTTAGGTCGTTGTCCCACGGTCTCCGCAACTCCTTTCTGACACACACTGATTGATAAACCTCTTTAGTGATGTCTACCTACCACATACACACGCACCTTCCATCTCCTCCTTTCTGTGTCCATGCCTCGTGTCTCTCATATGGTCCCACACACGTGTAAACTCTCGCCCTATTTTCATCGATCTCACAATGGCACACTCCTCCCCCTATCTAGCTAGTAGGCCTCTCGTACCACCTCCTAGCTCCATTCTCTCCGTCTATCCATCTCGCTGGGCCTTATTTTCCTCTAACAAATGGATGTACACCGACCGATCTCCCACTATACATATAGCTAGCTAGGTCGTTATAACTCGTTTTCCCCACGTGCCGATCGATCTACCTCATTAGTTATGTCTCTCCCTTCCTCCGACACACAACAATTGATCTATCGATCTAGTTAGGTCTGCTTACCAAACACATGGTCCCCCTTCATCATCCATGCATGCCTCCCGACACATCTATCACGCACACGCACACACAAAAAAACATCCCCACTCTTATTGATAATATTGCAGTTCTACCCTCAGTTTGCCTAGTAGGCCTCTCCCACCATGCATCTTCGAGAAGCAACTCCACCACCCATCCAGCACTCTACCTCTCTCCCTCTCTCCCTCTGTATATATATATCTTCTCTCTCTCTCTCCGTCCCAACCTATTTCCCGTCCTTCACTTACATGGATGTCGACCTATCTCCCTCAAGACACAGCTGGGTCTCTCCTTCTCAAGACATATACCAGTCGATCTAACTATCTAGTTAGGTCTCTGCCTCCCCCCCCCCCACACACACTGATAGATCAAGCGCTCTTGTCATGTCTCCCCGCCACACACAAACTTGACCTGTTCCCTCTGATGTTCCGGTAGGTCAGTCGCTCTATATCTTTGACTTACTCACACACAATTTCGATGGCTCTCTTCATCGATCTCGCACCCACCCACTTGATCCTCTCTTCGACTCTATTAATATCTATGACCCTCCCTCTAATATTGTGGATCGCCCCCGTCAGGGTATGGGGTCCCGGCAAACACTTAATGTTCGAACACTGGGGTGCGCGCGAAGTCTTTCCCTTCAACCGATCTACGCCCTAGCTCGCTAGAATCTCGCGGACGAACTCGACGAACTCGTAACACAGAAGGACATAGGGTTTATAGTGGTTCAGGCCACCGTTGTGGTGTAATACCCTACTCCAGTGTGGTGGTGGTGGATTGCCTCTTGGGCTGATGATGAACAATACAAGGGAAGAACGGCCTCCTGAGGTCGAGGCGTTCTTGAGCTTGATGAGCTTGTGTGTGGGGGGGTGGTCTCTCTCAAGCTAAGGTGAGATCATCCTCTCAAGCTTCGATCCTCCCCTCTCCACTTTGGTGGCTAGTCCTATTTATAGAGGCCCAGGTCCTCTTACCAACTATCGAGCGGGAAGGGAGCCAACAATGGCGGGCTAATTTGAAGGGGGACAACTAGTACAAGCTATCCTGAAAAAAGTAGTCTTCGCCTGCACAAAGTTCTGGTGGTGACGCTGTTCTAGGCTCCACGGTGACCTCCGTCTTGCAGTCCATGGTCTTGGTCTTGTTGCACCAAAATGGCAACCTTTGCTTGAGGCCTCGGTACTCCGCGACTGTGCTTGCCCCCTTTGCACCAAAGAGGAAACAAGGACGCTGTGCGCGCTGGCGCTCGCCTGGTGTCGATCGTCACGGCTCACGTCACGAGAACCTCGTGAGGTTCGCCTCGCTTTGATATCTTCGCTCCTCGTGAGCCCGCCTGGCTAGGCCACTCCAGAGGAGGTCTTGCGTCGTCTGCCTCGCGAGGCTTGGCCCCTCGCGAGGGTCTTGGGTGCTTTGTTGGTGAGGATGGGTCGTACGGCCTGCTGGCTCAGCCACGCCGCGGGCCGCAGGTAGGCAAGTCTGGGGATCCCCATTCCCAGAACGCCGAAAGTAGCCCCCGGGACCAAGGTGCGCTCGGGCTTGGCTTCGCGGCGAAGCCAAGGGTCAAGCTCGAAGCGTTGCGGGCCCCCAAAGCCCGTGGCATCGGTTGACGCGTGGCGGTTGATTGGACGTGGGTGTCTCCGCTTCCCCACGCTGCCTTTGAATCCGCCCGGCTATGCGGCCCCGCTTCTTGCACAATTATTCTTCCCTCTCCGCGCCTGGCTCTTTCGATCTTCCAATCTCCCTGCTACCCCGTCGCCTTGCTCTGCCTTCCTAGTCCAACCAGTGTTCCGCCCGCTTTACCGCCATGGTGCCGAAACAAGCTGACAAGGGGAAGAAACCTCTGTCCTCGCCAACTGCGCCTCCATCCTTCGAGCCGGCGCTCAGCCGACCTCGGGTGGTCAACGACGAGGCCATGGGCAAGGTGCGCCCCATGCTCGCCTCCAGCTTCAACGAGTGGGGAGAGACGCCGGCCTGGCCTGTGTCTCGCTCTAGCATGGCTCGGGATGTCACCGAGATCCCGATCTTCATTGACGCCCTCTGGGCTGGCATGCTTCCTCCCTTCTTCGCCTTCTTCAATGCGGTGCTCGAGCACTACCAGATCCATATGCTCCATCTCGACCCTCAATCTGTGACCCTTCTTGCCATCTTCGCCTTCATGTGTGAGGTCATGGTGGGCATCACCCCCTCTGTGGCGCTCCTCCGCCACTTCTTCTCGCTACATCTCATCGGTGCCCGGCAAAGCTCAGGGTGTGTGGGCTTTCAGGCTGTGACAGCGACGGCAGGCACGGGGATCGACTTCGATCTTCCTTCATCCGCGAGCGAATTCCGCACGCGATGGGTATTTGTTGATTCCGGCGTGCTCAACCCTCTGCTCCAAGCTCTGGTGGGGCCTGCCATTCCAAACTCCGGCTGGGGTCACCAGAGGCTCATGAGCCCCTGCCTTGCCCCTGTCCGGGCCAGGCTGCGGTGGTTGAAGGATCTTGGTGTGACTGCGTCCATGGTGGTGAGGGAGTTCATCAGGTGTCGAGTTGCCCCGCTTTAGTGTCATTCTCGCCCGACGTGGGACTTTCTCAGCAGTCGGGACAACATGAGGTTTTAGGAGGACGGGCTTCCTCTTGCTACGCTACAAACTGTGCTCACGGTGCTATCCGGTGTCCCTCTGCCGGACGAGATGCCTAGGAAGAGCTGCACGTTGTACCGCAGCGAGAACAAGGTTACCTTTGTCGCGACCATGCCTTCCTTTGATGAGTGGGGGCTGCCCAATTGGCTTGGAGGGACCCCGCGAAAATCCCATCATCATGGTCCCATTTTTTGCCACCGGTGATGAGCTCGCCCCAGGTGATGGTGCAAGGGAGCGAGCTATGACAGGGGCTGGCTGCTCAGGTGCTGAGGAGCACGTGCCGAGCAGTGATACAGGGGCGTCGTCCTCAGGAGCTTGTGGCGCCTCTCCTAAGGCGCCAGTCGCTGCTGAGGTGCGGCATGCGGCTCCCGAGGCCCAGGCTTCAGGGGCCTCGGGAGGTCACAGCGAGAGAGAGCCGGGCTGTTCACCGCAGCCGGGCTCCCCTGAAGCCATTCCTCTTGGTTCTTCTTTGGCTCCGCCATGCTCCGGCCGTCACGTCCAGTGCTTCGGCCGCCTTTGCATGGACTTCGAGGAGCTCCGCAAGAGGAAGGGATCCCCTAGCGGTGGCAGCATCTTCGGACCATTGAAACGAAGGAAGTACATCGCCATCGACGAGTAAGTAGCTCTCCTTGGTGATCTTCTATGTGCCACCTTCCCTTCCTGACGATTGCCCCCTCAGGTCCTCTTCTGCTAAGGCCGCAAAACCTCCAGAGAAGCAGCTCCCTCTTGTCCAATCGCACTCGCCAAGCTTCAGTGCTTCAGGCTTGGACGCTGCCCGCGGCGTGGGGTCAGCCTCGGGAGCTGGTCCGTCGTCCAGGCGCCCCGAGCTTGTGCCTTCGCCGTCCTTCCTACGCGGCCTTGCTCGGAGCGCAGCTGGCGTGCCAAGGGCTCCTCCCTTGGTCACGGTTGGTGGATGGCTAGCCTCGATGCTGGAGCCTCCTTCAAGCAGCGGGCCTTGTTCGGTCCGGGCGCCTGCGAGGGTCAGATGGTGCCTGGGGCCGCGCCAGCCCCCAGCCCCCAACCGGGAGATGGCGCACCACTTGATTCTCCACCCGCAGCCCCCGAGGCGGAGGACTAGATGGGGCGGGCGTTCGAGCTCGAGCCCGGGCGTAGCGTGGTCCGCCATGAGCTCTTCCAGGAGGCGATGGGCGCGATGAACCGCCTTGGTGAAGAGCTTGCTGGCGTCGACTCACGTCTTGAGGCCGAAGGTCTTCGGTTGGTGGAGGAGCGGCGCAAGCTGTGAGTGGCCATCAACCTTGGCCATTATCATCGCGACCTTGAGAACACGAAGGCCGAGGCGTCCCTCAAGATTGCCAACGAGGCCTACTCGCGAGCTTTGGAGGAAGCTCGCGAGGCCGATCGCCGCCGCGAGGCTGCGGAGGAGCGCGCGTGGGAGCTCCAGGCCTGGAGCGCGTCCCATGAGCAGCAAGTCGAGGCGCGCAGGGCCACCCTTGCATCAATGAGAGGGACGCCTGCGGAGGAAGAGGAGATCTGGCGGCGCGAGAGGCGCTGGCCCTGGAGGCCGTGGAGCGCAGCCTCGAGCTCGAGGGATTGGAGACGAGGGAGCGTCAAGTCGATCAAGCTGAAGATGCCGTCGGGGCCCGCGAGGCCAGAGTTGAGGAAGAGGTCAATCGCCGGGTGGCCGTGGTTCACGCTGATCTGGAAGGCAGATATGGCTTGAAGCTGGAGCTCGCTGGATAGGAGGGTGCGGGCAGGGCCGCCGCTCTCAGGCCTAGGCTGGACGAGGCCGAGAGGCGTGCTGAGGCCACAACCGCCGCCCTGGTTACGGTGCAGGCGGACCTGGCCTCCGCCCGCGCCGAGCTGATTTCCCTCCGGTAGCGAATTGACGATGCCGAGGCCGTCGCTCGGCAAAACAGAGAAGAAGTGCTCCAACGCCGAACGCTGGAGCGCGAGCATGCCCCTATGCTTCAAGACCTTCAGAACAAGGCCAACACCGCCCTGGGCTATATCTGCGACGAGAACGCCCCAAATCCTCACTTGAGTGACTGCGCCAGCCACCTGACCTTCTTCACTGAGGTGGTGATGCGCCTGGAGGCTCAATCTGCCAGAGCTCGACAGCTTGTGGAGGAGAGGGGTCGTGGCCTGCTTCAGCGCGCCTTCCCCCATGTCTTCAGCCACCTCATGAACGCCGACCCCAACTACGACTTTGATGCCGCCATTGCTACTATGCCCATTGCCGTCCGGGGCGACTTGGCGCGTTTGGTAGAGGATCATGTCGACGCGTTGGTCAGGGCCTTCACCTTGGAGAATGATGGGGTGGTGGTCGTCCCAGACGAAGGTGACGTGGTCAACGACGGCGACGGGGGCGACGATTCCGACGAAGGTGATGACGATGCGAGCGACGCATCCCTGGATGACGCAGCGAGCGATATCTCTAGCTGATCCCATATTCTCTTGTTGTTTTATTCTACACGCAAAACTCGGGTGTGGCCCTTGGAAAACTTGTGAGAGCATTTTGAGAGGGGGAGCCCCTCGTGTAAGCAAATCGCAGTTTTTACTTTCCTATGCAATGTGGGTATGTGTCCTCGCGAGCTCGTGAAGCTGGGGGTGAGTTTCTGGACGTGGATTACCTTAGTCAGCGCCCGCTTAGGGCTGGGTCGTGAAGCGACAAGTTCCTGAGAATCCTGCGGAGCCTATCACCCTGTTTGAAGGGGGTCCCGGAAAGGGCGAGCACCAAGCGTAGTGCTAGCGCGTGCTCTGCGCGGTCCAGCTCGCGAGGAGCTTTGCGAGGGAGAGGCGACGGACGTGAGTCCCAAACCAAACAAGATCCAGAAGGCGAGAAACAGCTTGAACGAGAAAGGTACCCCCCGCGCGCAACGATAAAAATTCAGCTTCAACTTAAGTCCAGAATCAAAAAGCAAAGCCACAGAAAGAGAGATCCAAAGCAAAAGGCCGCGTCTGACACCTAGTCTAGTCTTCGGGTCTTCAAGTCTTTTCACCAGCGCGGAGCTAAGTGCTGTCCACTAGGCTTGGGAGGGAGCCCCAGGGCCTGAGGCCGGCGCTCCTGAGACTCCGGGGCGTGTACATCCCCAACTCATTATTACATGAGAGTGTCACGGGCGGTGAGCTTCACAGGCACCGGGCCTTCTTCACAGGTACCGGCCTTGCTTCATATCGCCAGACGAGGGCCCCGCCTTGCGCCACTCTTGACCTCCTTTGAGCCTGCCAGAGACCAAGACGGCACAAAGGAGGGAAAGAGGACGCCAGTGGTTCCCTCGGCGACCACGGGTCCTCTGCCGGAGGAAGGATCGTTGAAGTCACCCCGACAGAGGGCCTACCTCCGGGTGTCCCCTAGTTTCGCATGCCTTGGGGAGGGGCCTTGCTCCTGGCTCCCTCTCGGTGGCCCCCAGCTTGTCTCCCTTGTTGAGACGGGTGCTGCAACCTGATTCATCGATAGCCCATGGTTAGCATAAGCCTGTTCCTGAGAGGTTAGCGGTACCCTGTAGTTGCCGTCGCCGGCGCGTTCGCTGTGGTTCTCCACTGGCTCTTGGAAGGCTTCGACTCCTAGCGCCCCTTCTCCCCAGTCTTCTCCAACGAATGAGCCGATGCCGTCCTCTGGTGCGTACCCTTGGTCGATCATGCGGGGCACATAGGCTTCCGGGGCCGTCACCCCGAACACCTCGCCATGGGGGGTGTTGCTCCGCCCATGATGGCGTCCTGGGGATGATAATACGGCATCCGGCTGGGGCCATGGGGGGTGACGCTTGCGCTCGTGCTTCTTGAGGGCGGCATGGGGGGATTGGAGCCCCCTACACCGCCAGCCGTGCTGATGTTGGCGCAGCCCCCGGGCATAGTCGACAGCGCGCAGATGTGGTGAGGCTCGCCGCGCGACCTTGCATTGGCCTGGGGGGAGTCGATAGCTGAAGGGTGGCGCTCCCGACGCCGCTGCGTCTAGCAGCTCAGCAACACGCTCGAGCAGCGTGTCCCGGCCACTCTCCATCAGCCTGCATCGCAACATCTCCCTTGCCACTGTGAGTGCCGCCCGCATGTTCGCTTGCTCCCGCCATGAGTGCGGCACCGTTGCAGCGGCATGACTTTCTGCTCTCGCCGCGGCTCGTGCTTGCCGCGGGGTGAGGGTGGATGATGCCTGTCCGCATTGTCCACGCCCGGCAGAGCTCGGTGACGCCCGCGCCACCTGGGGTGTAGGGTCGAGATCTTCATGGGCAGGCGGCGCCGTTTGGGCCAGCCAGGCTGCCCAGTGGTCGGATCCGGCTCTTCGGTCACTAGAAATCGTAGCCGGTGAACATTGGAGAGCTGATTGGCAGAGAAAAGGCTCCAGCGCACCCCTACCTGGCGCGCCAAATGTCGAGGTATGGGGTCCCGGAAAACCCTTAAGGTTCGAACACTGGGTTGCGCGCGAAGTCTTTCCCTCCAACCGATCTACGCCCTAGCTCGCTAGAATCTCGCGGACGAACTCGACGAACTCGTAACACAGATGGACACAGGGTTTATACTGGTTCGGGCCACCGTTGTGGTGTAATACCCTACTCCAGTGCGGTGGTGGTGGATTACCTCTTGGGCTGATGATGAACAATACAAGGGAAGAACGGCCTCCTAAGGTCGAGGCGTTCTTGACTCGGTGAGCTTGTGTGTGGGGGGGTGGTCTCTCTCAAGCTAAGGTGAGATCCTCCTCTCAAGCTTCGATCCCCCCTCTCCACTTTGGTGGCTGGTCCTCTTTATAGAGGCCCTGGTCCTCTTCCCAAATATCGAGCGGGAAGGGAGCCAACAATGGCGGGCTAATTTGAAGGGGGATCGCTAGTACAAGCTATCCTGACAAAAGTAGTCTTCGCCTGCACAAAGTTCTGGTGGTGACGCTGTTCTGGGCTCCACGGTGACCTACGTCTTTCAGTCCATGGTCTTGGTCTTGTTGCACCAAAATGACAACCTTTGCTTGAGGCCTCGGTACTCCGCGGCTGCGCTTGCCCCCTTTGCACCAAAGAGGAAACAAGGACGCTGTGCGCGCTGGCGCCCGCCTGGTGTCGATCGTCACGGCTCATGTCATGAGAGCATCGTGAGGTTCGCCTCGCCTTGATATCTCCGCTCCTCGTGAGCCTTCCTGGCTAGGCCACTCCAGAGGAGGCATTGCGTTGTCCGCCTCGCGAGGCTTGGCCCCTCGCGGGGGTCTTGGGTGCTTTGTTGGTGAGGATGGGCCGTACGGCCTGCTGGCTCAGCCACGCCGCGGGCCGCAGGAAGGCAAGTCTGGGGACCCCCGTTCCCAGAACGCCGACAGCCCCCTCTATATATGGTATAGATAGGCCTCTATTTTACACACATTGCATGTGTCAAATTTTTTTGAGATATCATCGACACATATTCCCACAGATACTTTCATGAAATCACCCCCAACAAAAAACACTCACGAATGCACACGCCATCTGTCTAGGTTTGTATCTCTCTCACACACACACCCAAGTAGGTGGGGGAGTGCACGAAGAGAAGAGGTGCACGCACGGCGCACGTACTCCCGTGTCTTTCCCAACCACACCCGCGCGGGTACACGGTGGAGCTCATTTCTGTATGAAAAGGCAGCCCACATGGTAATTTTACACGTGTACTAGTTGTCCACTTGATGGTGGATGTACCACGGGTGAATAAACAAATTGCAACTTGATGCATTATGTTAATAAAGAGGCAAACCATGTGGGGCCTACCTTAGAGGCAACACTCTATACACTAGAGATGCTCTGTACGTATTACTTTCGATGTGTCCCATCAACTCGCAGAACACGGAGAAGCTTGCTTAGTACACCGTCTCCCCTGCCCACAGGCGCAATGGCTCGCAGGACAAGGTGAGGATTTCTTACTACGCCTTACGCCCGCTCCCTCGCCCACGCGCGTGGTGGCTCGCAGGACGAGGAGAAAATTTTACTACTCCCTCCATTTACTCCTCGTGCCTACCTTGGTTAGAGAGATTATCATATTGTTTGAAATATACATCTTTTAGTAGATTTCAATATGAACTACTAGTACATACTCAAAACACTAACGTATATAGACGTATTTTAGAGTGTAGATTCACTCATTTTGCTCCATATATGTAGTCCATATTGAAACAGACATAATAGTACGCACTCTCCCTCGCCCCTCGACCCTCGCTCGACCCTCACCCACATGGTGGACATGCAACAATTCATTCGGTCTCAGATAGCCAGAACGATATATACTGCAGTACCATTATTTCTCAACTTCTTGAAGAGGCGAAGAGCCAAGCGCAAGGTTAGGGCCTCTTTCATTCGTAGGATTTCCAAAACGCGGGAATAGGAAAAACATGGGATTAGAGTAGAATGTTGTCATGAATCCTACAGGATTGTACGAGTGTTTGATTGTGCATAGAAAAACCATAGGATTCTTTCAAAGAGGTTTGAGTGGATGGAAAGGTTCCTACGAAATCTAGTGCAAATGAATCCTATGGAAAATTCATATGGTTTACAATCCTACGAATCAAACAACCAAGATAGGAAAAATTCCTAAGGATTAGAATCCTCCAAAATTCCTTTGAGAATCCTTTGAATCAGAGAATCCCTTAATATTTTGGAGATGCCAAGCACAAGGTTTATAGGAGAATGGGTAGTAGTAGTAGTACTAGTAGTACGTACCAGTGGTACGTACTGTATGGGGAAGAACACAACAAGATGTATGTTTTGCATGACAGTCTCTTCTTACAGGCGTGCTAGACCTAGTGGACCTCATTGTTGCAATGGGAGTACTATCATAGATGGCACGATTCAGATTGGTGGGCAGGGGGAATAATTCGGAGCTGCTTAGTCTTAAACCCCATGAAGAAGTCCCATCGAAAGGAATAGCCATCCTCTACACGTGCTCTTATGTAAAATGAGTAAATGAGACAAAAAGAGAAAGAGACAAAGTAAAAAAACACCAGCCTTAGATCTAGCCCTATTGTATCAGTGAATGATATTTCTATGTCGTGATTGACATGGCTATATTATTAACCATGCTACTGAGGTAGAAGCGGATTTTTATTTATTTGCGGATGTAGCAGCGGATGGATATTCAACGAGGAGTGAAATGATGGCTGCTTCCTCGGTCAAACATAGAAAAGGTGGGCCTCGTGATTTGACGGCTTATTAGTCATTATTACTGCCTATACGCTTTGCCCATATATAATAACCGTGTGGTAGAGTGGTGGGCTATACTTTTAATAACCATGCTCGAAGAGAAGAGGTGCACACACCCACACACTCTTTGCGTCTTCCCCAACCACCCACGTGACACGGTGGAGCTCATTTCTGTAAGATGATGCAACCCACGTGATAATTTGATGCGTCTAGTAGTAGTTACTCACTTATAAATAATGGAGGGTCGAGAACCATGCATGAATGGTGCCGCACCATTTATAAATAAAGTTTTTTCTTCAGTGGCACGTAAGCAATATAAATAGGTTCATATGGAGAGAAAAGGAAACCGCTCCACTATATACATAGCTAGGACGAGCCTACACGGTTGCTTGCTGGGGTTGGTCTCTTCACACTCTCTCGCACAAAACGATTGTGGCCACATCTCTAACATCCGGGCGGATCACGTCCGCCGAGGGAAGGGGTGGATGTTTAGTGTATATGCGGTCGCCATCACGGACGGCGAAAACCCATTGTCCGCATGACCCGATCAAGGGCCCTCGTCGTTCTCTCTAAGAAAGCCGGTGAGGTTGCCTTCGTCCTTTGCTCACTGCCGTGATGTGGGCAGTTGCCTCCTCCCGCCGCCCTCCTCTAGGTTGAGCTATGTCCTGACATCCCTCAGGTACAACTTCCTTACAGCCGGCTTGCATCACTGCCCCAGCTGCCCACATCGCTCCATGTGGATATTTCTCTACTTCTTTGCCCCGCACATACCTCTACTGGCTTCTACTGTATTTGTGATGAGTTTAGATCTCATCAACTAGTACTAGTAATCTTATTGTAATGATGCTTCTTCAATTTCTTTGCCACAGGGATGCTCATCTCGATTTTAGTGAAACTGCACAAAATGATCCGATGGTCAAAGGGTTGCAAACTTCATTTCTTTGAAAGCTTCAACGTTGCCAGCAAAATAAAGCCTGGCTAGGGTTTAGGGTTGAAGGGCTAGGGACTGCATGGATCATTTTTTTATTTAGATGTCTCTGTTCCAAAATAAGTGTCAACTTTAGTGGTAGTACAACTTTGTACTAAAGTTTGCATAAAGTTGAGACACTTATTTTGCAACGGAGGGAGTACATATTGGCTATGATCTGTCAATCATTGAGATGCAATAGCATGCATGTTAGTCTCCTTTGTATTTGATGAAATGTTGCAACGGGGCAATCTTGGACACAAGATAAATGAAATAGAAGCTGGAAGCTTCATAGCATTGTACAAATTTATCTCGCTGAGAATTACAATACGCACTATACTACTATGTAAAGAGTTAGGTGTCGCATGGTGTCCAGAAAATATGGTGATAGTGTGAGGTGGGCCACGTAATCACTGAGCCTGCGTGTATTCACTGCTTTCGCACTCCTCCGCTGTAAGAATGGAGAAAATTGCAATCTAGTACCTCCTTTCGCCGAAGCGTGGGACATCCAGCAGTCATACCACCTTAGTAATAATGACCAATGAGCCATCAAATCACATAGACCCAGCAGTAAGTTGGACGGACGAAGCAACCATCACTCTTGAATCCGCTTCTCCCTTCAACGCAGGTGCCAGTGAGAGGTCGTGTATGCTCTGCCCAGGCATGAATGCGGCACCGATTCTCTGGAGCGGCGCTGGCCGTTTCGGGCGGGAAGTGCGCGCGGGCGATGGATGGGCTTTG
The DNA here is from genome assembly GCF_056163025.1 of Triticum urartu. Taxonomy (NCBI): domain Eukaryota; kingdom Viridiplantae; phylum Streptophyta; class Magnoliopsida; order Poales; family Poaceae; genus Triticum; species Triticum urartu. The sequence goes on from NC_141879.1 coordinate 325,256,908, forward strand.
GGTGGGCCAGGCTGGTCAGGAGCGGGCGTGGCAGCTGTCTAGACCAGACGTCCAGAAACGAGAGGATGCACCGACTCTCGTGGCTAAATCGTACACTACACACCATCTCTCTGTAGGAGTAGGTCGATGTGTCACTCTCTCTAGCACACACACACTGTTAAAACACACACACACACATAGGTTCATAGAATAGGAATATTGTGTGAGTGGGAAGCCACATGGAGTGAGATAAATGGAGTACGTACAAGAAGAGAAGAGGTGACGAATATCCCATCAAACCTGGACTGAGGAGTAGTACTCTCTCCGTCTAGGTGTTAGGTCATCTTACAAAAATCAGATATTCCCAAAATGTTTAGGCGTCGTCCATTAACTTCGCATCTATATCCCCTCCTAGTACTCTGCCTTGTTATCTCCCCTGGAAACCCAATGCATGGAGCGCAACTATGCGTTGATCAGTCAAGGAATCAAAGTCGGCTTGCATGCGTGTTAATACGTGGCCTTGCATGGTAGCTAAAATGGCATCTCTTAATTGATGTGATTACTTGTTGCATTTAGAGACAGAAATCAGGGCTTTGATTGGAGGAAGGACCGGTCAAGTTTCTCCTGCTCCTCCAATCTGCTTGCACCTTGGTCCCGCTACACCTTCTAACGTGACATACACCTAGACAGAGGGAGTAGTACGAGATACGGTGGCACACTGACTTAGGTCGAATACAAGTGCCCAAAATTATTGGAAGAGAGCAAAGTCTACAAACTAAATAATTAAAATTGAATTTGTCATTTATTTTTCCGAAACGGAGGCAAAAGATTTGCCTCATCCACTAAATAAGAGGAGAATAGAGTTTCACAATTTGCAAGTGACCCTACAAATAAATGCCATGGCAATTACTCTCAATACGCCCTAGTTTCTTAGCACCCACTGTAACCCTTAGTACATACGGTGGGACATTGACTTGGGCCGAATACAAGTGCCCAAAATATTTAAAATTGGAGGATGGTGCAGCCCACCTTCCCGATATTTTGACCGTGTGTGGTTCAGTTGTTGTTCACTTCGGAGGATCGTGTACCACACGTGAACGTTAGTAAGGGCGACCGGGAGGCGTGCAACGTTAATTGTGGGTTGACTCATTCGAGCGTTAAATTTTCTTCACGTATTAGCATGCCCCTAGTATTTTTCTTCACTATGTTAAATAAAGAGTTCCGTTTCGTGCACAATTTAAAACGATTTTTATAGAGAGAAAAAGAAAACCACTCCATCTATATACGCTACACCCTCGGCGCTTGTTTTCTAGGGTTTGCTCTCTTCACACTCTCTCTCCACTATATATATACACGCTGGAGCCTCAACGCTTGTAGTTGCTCCCTTCACTCTCTTGTTGGGGAACGCAGTAATTTCAAAAAATTTCCTATGCACATGCAAGATCATGGTGATGCACAGCAACGAGAGGGAAGAGTGTTGTCCATGTACCCTCGTAGACTGTAAGCGGAAGCGTTATGACAACGCGGTTGATGTAATCATATGTCTTCACGATCGACTGATCCTAGCACCAAAGGTACGGCACCTCCGCGATCTGCACACGTTTGGCTCGGTGAAGTCCCACGAACTCACGATCCAGCAGGGTGTCGAGGGAGAGCTTCGTCAGCACGATGGCATGATGACAGCGATGATGATGCTACCGGAACAGGGCTTCGCCTAAGCACCGCTACGATATGACCGAGGTGGATTATGGTGAAGGGGGGCACAGCACATGGCTAAGAGATCAATGATCAACTTGTGTGTCTATGGGGTGCCCCCTCCCCCATATATAAAGGAGTGGAGGAGGGGGAGGGCCGGCCCTCTACTATGGCGCGCCCTAGGGAGTCCTACTCCCACCGGGAGTAGGATTCCCGCCCTTTCCAAGTAGGAGTAGGAGAGAAGGAAGGGAAGGAGAGAAGAGAAGGAAGGAGGGGGTGCCACCCCTCCCCCTAGTCCAATTCAAACTAGGCCTTAGGGGCGCACGGCCTGCCCTAGGCAGCCCCTCTCTCTTTCCCCTAAAGCCCAATAAGGCCCATATACTCCCCGGGGGGTTCCGGTAACCTCCCGGTGCTCCGAAAAATGCCGAAACTCATCCGGAACCTTTCCGATGTCCATACAAAGGCTTCCAATATATTGATATTTATGTCTCGACCATTTTGAGACTCCTCGTCATGTCCGTGATCAAATCCGGGACTCCAAACTACCTTCGGTTCATCAAAACACATAAACTCATAATATTGATCGTCACCAAATGTTAAGTGTGCGGACCCTACGGGTTCGAGAACTATGTAGACATGACCGAGACACGTCTCTGGTCATGTACCAATAGAGGAACCTGAATGCTCAGATTGGTTCCTACATATTCTACGAAGATCTTTATCGGTCAAACCGCATAACGATATATGTTGTTCCCTTTGTCATCGGTATGTTACTTGCCCGAGATTCGATTGTGGTATCTCAATACCTAGTTCAATATCGTTACCGGCAAGTCTCTTTACTTGGTCCGTAATGCATCATCCCGCAACTAACTCATTAGTCACATTGTTTGCAAGGCTTATAGTGATGTGCATTACGGAGAGGGCCCAGAGATACCTCTCCGACAATCGGAGTGACAAATCCTAATCTTGGTCTATGCCAACTCAACAAACACCATCAGAGACACCTGTAGAGCACCTTTATAATCACCCAGTTACGTTGTGACGTTTGGTAGCACACAAAGTGTTCCTCCGGTATTCGGGAGTTGCATGATCTCATAGTCATAGGAACATGTATAAGTTATGGAAAAAGCAATAGCAACAAACTAAACAATCATCCTGCTAAGCTAACAGATGGGTCAAGTCAATCATATCATTCTCTAATGATGTGATCCTGTTAATCAAATGACAACTCATGTCTATGGTTAGGAAACATAACCATCATTGATTCAACGAGCTAGTCAAGTAGAGGCAAACTAGCGACACTCTGTTTGTCTATGTATTCACACATGTACTAAGTTTCTGGTTAATACAATTCTAGCATGAATAATAAACATTTACCATTATATAAGGAAATATAAATAACAACTTTATTATTGCCTCTAGGGAATATTTCCTTCATCTCTCACCCTCTGCAGAAATAAACAAGACTTCATTGGCCTCTCCCTCTCCCCTCACTGCTGGTCAAAGTGATGGCAGGATCCGTCCGCCGAGAAGGGAAGGAGGCTTAACGTTGTCGTCGTCGGTGAGGGAGGGAATCCACTACCGGCGCAGCTGTTCTCTTTCACCTAGCGGCGACGTGAGAGGGCCTCCGACCCCTTCTTCCTTGCTGTCGTAAATAGTGTGGGCAGATCGGCCCCAGCCACCCACTGAGCCACACCCCGAGAACCTTAAGGTATAATTTACTTATTCCACATGCATTGCTCTAGATGCATGTGGGATTTTTCCGCTTCTGCACTTGGATCTTGGTGTTGGATCAAACAGGAAAGTAGTGGGGAAAGTTGTGTAGCATGAATCTAGGACGTGGTTCAAAGAGGAAAGGAAGGGGGAAAGTAGTATAGCATGAATCTAGGACGTGGTTCAAAGAGGAAAGGAAGGGGGGAAAGTAGTGGGGAAAGTTGTATAGCATGAATCTAGGACGTGGTTCAAAGAGGAAAGGAAGGGGAGAAAGTAGTGGGGAAAGTTGTATAGCATGAATCTAGGATGTGGTTCAAAGAGGGAAGGAAGGGGGAGAGTAGTACAGACTGGCTATCCAGCACCTACGTTGATTGAAAAGGGAAAACAATGACAAACGCAGCACCCCCATCTATAACGAACTGATCTTTCTGTTTTGGGGGACAAGGCTGTAGAGTTTGAGCATGACTATATTTGTTGCCCTCACATAGGGAAAGGTGTCCAAAGATAAAAAAACTGGGACCAACACAAATATGCTCCTTGGTTGTTTGTTCTTTGTTGAACAGACTGTGCATCACCCCTTTATACATCGGTAGATGCACATGGTGCTGGTGCGTCCACTGTCCCATACAACTCTTTAGCTGTTGTTAATCTAAGGCCCTGTTTGGTTAAAAAGTCCTAGGACTTTTTTAGTCCCAACTAAAAAGTCCCTAGTTCCTACCTGTTTGGTTCTAGGGACTAAACATGGACCAGAGGTTATTAAATGACATGCTAAAAGACCATGTTACCCCTAGTAATGAACTAATAGAGATAAGGTGCGATGCGGGGCAGGGCAACTGTTGGAAAAAGTCCCAAAAAGACTCTCTCTCAGGGTCTTATTTCTTTAGCCCCAAATGCCCACTTTTAGTCCCTAAAAGTCCCTCCTATTTGGTTTAGACGGGACTAAAAGGGACTTTTTTAGTCCCTACACCAAAATGTCCTAGTAAACAAACACCATCTAATAATGCCGCTGGAAAATTGAAGCAATGCCACAGTTAAAAGCAAATTACTTGTTTAACTAATTTTACTGTTAATATAATCTCTCTGCTAATATGAATCAATGCCACGATTTGAGAAATGCTACTGTCTTGCTTTCTTTTTGTGGGCTTCTGTGTCATCCACCGTTATTGACCAGTAGTTGTTTCCTTTGCACCTCTGTGTAAACAGGGTTATCTACTTCACCTCATTGCTATTGCTACCTTTTGGTGCATTGCACAAAACACTTTTGTTTTAAGAGTGTTTTGTGCAGTTCAACCAAAATGTCACACCGACAACATTGTTTGATTGCTTGATCTTAGTAGAACTGCACAAGAGGAGATCCGACTTCCTATCCGTGTTGGAAAATTTGTTTTAGATCTTCTTCTTGTGAGTTGTTTGAATTCCGTGTCATGAGAGGTCAGTACTAGCCTTCTTTCACATGATTGTGAGTGTGCTTTCATATGTTGTGCTACTTATATGGTAATGTTGCTTGATTTTAGTGAATTGCACAAATGGAGACAAGACTTCCAATCTGTTGGCCTGTATTTTGTTACTATCATCAAAAAATTAATGTTGTTATTTAGTGCTATACTTGTGCTCCCTAATTGACATGCCAAATCTTACATTGAAGGCGAAGCTTGTCTGATATTGAACCAAGTGATGAAGTGGAAGAACAAGCGAAAGAAGAACAAAAATCAACTCCCGGTGCTGTAATGAAGCACTGGAACTGTGATGACACAAGTAATGATATAGTTTTGCATCTTAATTTATTGCTATGTCTGGAACGAGCAATTGTTTTGCCACTATGATTTGATGCCACTCCTAATGTCATATGTAATTATCTCTACTTGTGCAAACATGGATCTTGTTTGAAGCTGACATATATTTTAGTGGAACTGTAGAAGAAGATGTTGGAAACATTAAATTAATCGAGGAGTTTATAGTAAGCTTGGCAACCACAGTAGATAATAATGGATGGTTCCCAACAAGTGCTTCATTAGTTTATCTGCTAGCTCTACACAATAAGCCTCCTGACAAAGGATGGTACCGACCCACAGATTTCATCCATATGATTGAGCTTTGTCATCTCTAGTGGTGTTGTGCTACCGTTTAGCTACTCTCATGAGAAAGTGGTATTGTTTCGTATGTTAATCTAAGGCTGCTAATAAATTGATCCACAGGTTTGCTACCGTTATAGCCACTGATAAAATTATGTAATAATATAGTTCAAGTTGAGCCGATGTGTTTGCTATCATATCATTTCCTATAAGGATAATGAGGAGATGCATCTCTTTGTGACTATACATTTCATCAGTTACTCCCTTTGTTAATGTAATGACTTTTTTAAGTATTTCCTTTCCCTTTTTTCGAGCAAACATATGCTAGCATTTAGTTGTTCTCTTGTCTTTGCACAATAGGACCATCCTCCTTTGAAGAAGAAAATGGAGTACATGAAGTGACTAGTTCTAATTATGCTAGGATGAAGAAACCTAGTCTATCTTCTCAATAGAAGGAGCAGTTGAAGGATGGTTACATTACTCCCCACAAGACCAAACTAACTTCAACTCAGAAGGACTCACGGATTTCCATCTTTTTTGCTGTGATGCTCAAGTACAATGTTGTTCTAGGATTCTTTCCGGTGAGTTCATTTTTTTAAAAAGTGTGCTCTAAATGGACCATGTAGGTGCCTATTTAAATTGTAAATTCATAATATAGTTTGCTTTCCTAATCATTTTTTGTATTTATGCAAACAGGGGTGCTCAGCTTGATTTCAATGGGAATCATTCATTTCCACCACAAGCCAATATGTTCAAGGCGTTGCAACATATAAAAGGCGAAATCATACAAGCTACGCGCAAATTTGTTTCATTTTGGTGGAACTGCACAAAAAGAACAACTGGTTTATTTAGCAGGTGCCATGTCAATGTACGAACTGATGGCAAACCCTGCCCATTCCACAATCATATGCATTTGATATTTTGGAATGGGAAAACCTTGTCAAAGTTTGCTCATTGATGTACGCAAAACAACATGCATTTGACATTTTGGAATGTGACAACCTTGTTAGATTTTGCTCATTGATGTTACCAAGAAGACATGCATTTGATATTTTCAAATGGGATGCCCTTTGCGGTCCACAGCATTGATCGATTTTTCTTTATTATTTAGTTGTGAAGTAAATATGGCTCTGACATGTGAATCGCTGAGATGCATAATCATCGTTTTTTGAATGTTCTCTACGAATTGCCAGGCCTGTGTGTTTGATTGGAATGTACAGGAACGCTAAAAAGCTGCTCAAACTATTTGTACTCCCTCTGTTCCTTTTTACTTCGCATATTAGATTTCTTTCAAGTTAGTTGATTTTACATTGTGAATGTTGATACTTTTTTCTATAAGATTGGTCAAAGTAGAGATACTTTGACTTCAGACAAAACTTATATGCAGACTAAAAAGGACCGAAGGGATTACGTGTGAAACTGCTGCAAACGATGTGATCACCCTAGGAATAATTCTAGTACGGAGTATTGTTATGCATGTTCATCCAATGCCAGTGATACAAGAATTCAAACTAAATTCATTCATACACTACTGGATTTCATACAAACATGCCGGATTTCATTACATTTCATACATTCTTCAACTAAAAAGGGGTGCGCTGGAGGTATAATTTATTAACCGAAGCTACCCACTCGTGTCCCGCTCAGCCGAACGGAATCTTGAGTGACTTAACTATAGTTGCAGTTGGGTCACTGACATGTGGGCCAGATACCTGTTGGGCCCACATGTTAGTGACCCAACTTCATTGCAGTTAAGTCACTGAAGCAACATCCTTCTCCAGCATAGCTCTCCGACTCCACATCGCTGCCAAGAAGCTAATAGGCCGTCAATGGTCAACCCGCCAAGCTTGGCTTAAACCAGAAGGTAGCAGCGGTGGCCTTACTTGGACCCGAGTGGTGGCGACCTACCATATTCTACTCTTCCCCGTTTTCTGTGTGGCGCTCCCTCGTTGGCAGCGGGGCGGGGCCTCGATGGAGCCGGCGATGTCCTCTGTCTCATTGCCGGCGGGGCAGCACCTCGGCGGAGCGGGGGAATCCTCCCCCTCGTTGCCGGCAGGGTGGGGCCTCGGCGGAGCCAGCGATGTCCTCAATCTCGTTGTTGCCGGGGCGGGGCCTCAGCGGAGCAGGGCCTCGTTGAAGACGGCGGGGCGGGGCATCGACGGAGCCAGCGATGTCCTTTGCCTCGTTGTTGGCACGGTGGGGCCTCGCCGAAGCAGGGCCTCGTCGACGCCAGCGGAGCGAGGACTCGACGGAGCCAGCATTGTCCTCCGCCTTGTCCTCGGTCTCGCCAAACAGCGCCTCGCCCGCTTCACCGCCCTCTTTGTAGGCGGCCGCAACCTCTGCCACCCGCATGTGGTACCACCAGTGCGCGAGGCGGCTCTCGCGGGCGGAGCGACACGAGTCGAGCAGCGCCTCTTGCTCCGCCCGCTCCGCGGCAATCTGCTCCTCTGCCTATAGGTGCTCCTGGAGGAGATGGTGGTTGTAGGCGGCGTCGGCCTGCACCTCCCTGAACTGCTCCTAACGCTTCTGCCTCACCGTGTCCATGTATTGGGCACGGGCCTCACCGATGGTCATGGTGCAATGCACCAGCGAGGATGGCGCGGAGGAGGGGGTCGGTGCTCAATCGTCGACTACCATGTTCTCCATTGGGACGTCATCGTCCTCCAGCTGCCTGCCGGCCAGCCAGTCGGCAGCAATGACTACCATCTCCTTGTGGTCCGTCGTCCGCCCATCTCGAAGAGCACTAGAGCGTGAGGAAGCCATGGTGGGCAGTAGTGCTGTGGAAAGGAGAAAGGGAACAAATGCGGATGACTGCAGCTATGGCCGACATAGCAGTTTATATAGCAATGGTGGGTGGCGGAGGGACGAACGGGTGGCGCCGGAGTAGCTGCCTCGACAACCGTATATCATTAATGTGGGCGGCAGATGGATGGATGGACGGACGACACTTGTGTCGTTTGAACGCGGAGCAATCGCCTGCACCGGGAAGCGGCATGGGAAGCGCTGACCATTTCGGATGGAAAGCATGCACGGGCGACGGAGGCAGTCTGGGTGGGCCAGGGCGGCCAGACTCGTGCTTGGCAGTGGGTCGGTCCAGTACCCGGACATGCTGGCTCACCATCAAGCTCGCCGAGCTGAGCGACGACAATCAGACGATGGATGTAGCTTCCGACCAGGAGCCGGCGCCTGCTTCCAAGCCGGTTCATGCAGTGTTCACCATAGAGTAGGTGTGGCCGCACTTCGATGCCCTAATGGCGGAAGAGCTACCAGCATAGTAGGACCTGTGCTGCAACCTCCGTCTCCTAAACGAGCACCGGAGAACAAGCGAACGGCAATGCCATCGCGGACATGTGGCCCTATGATCTGGCTTCGTGAATGAGCAGCGGGCGCTGTATCAGACCATCCGTAGGGCCCGTGAGGCCCTCTCTGTTGTCCTTCGAGTTGTTGCGCTCGCCGTGGCGCCGCCGTCTCCCATTGTCAACATGGTCAACGGACATGAGGAATGGGGAGATGACTTTACTTGGAGAGGATGACAGGGGGGACCTACCAGGGCCATAGCCGCACATATGCAAGTGCCTCCTTATTATATATGTTGGAAACGAGAGTTTGGCAATGCTTCACGATGTATTGATCGGTGCAAAGCACACGTATATATGGAATACAAGGTGGGCCACAACCTCAACTATACAATGACTAGGAGGTGGGCCAGGCTATACAATATACATGCACAAAACCATATATTCAACAATATACAACTATATATTTTTTTTCTTCCTCCCGGTTTCCTGGCATCACGGTCCCACACCATTGTCAACCTATGTAGTCAATAAACGAGAGAATTGCACAAGGAGCGGCCGGCAGCTGGGACCAAGCAGCTCAAGCAGTATTTGTGTTTCAGGGGTGAGCACTGCAGAGCTTTTCTTGAGTGATGTTTTTGTGGTTGTTAAGAGGAGAGAAGGTTATCAACTGGGAGGGTTGTGGCCCGTCTAGCCCAGGCCAGATATTCAGCCCAAATATTATTATTTTTCAAGCTGAAAATGGCTAGCCCAGCTATACTTTTTTTAGGAATACCGAGGCAAGGTCAACTTGTTATTCTCCGCCCCGCTAGGCTGCAAATCTTTCCTAGGAGGGATGCATCAGGCTTAACAAGAAAATGTGCTTTAAGAAATGATAAATGTGATTTAATTACAAAAATTGGGCAGTAACTATAAAAGAATGCACCAAACACGTAATTAGTTTTAAAAAATATTATTTTTGGATTTTGAAAATTTTAATTTCATTAATTGTTGTGCACACAATATTTTGTTGGATTTTTATGTAATAGAAATTTATTTTGAAATTATATTTAATCTGACTAGAAATTTCAGGATAAAAATATTTTGGATCCCATCAAAATGTGGGAAATTTTACAGAATTATGTTTTGAGCGGTTGGTTGAAATTATTAATCATTTTCCTAGCTAGAAAATGGGCTGTACTTTTAACAAACTGTAAATGGGCTGTAGTAAATTCCATTAGAATTCAAAAATGGGATGTACATTCTTACAAATCGCAAATGGGCTATATGTTCTCTACCACACACTTGTGGGCCTACTAAGTTGACGCGTACACAAGGCTTTGTCAACTTATAGTCAACACACGGTCCAAGCAGCAGTGGCCGTTGGATGTCCATCCAACGGATGTCATGCTTCTTCTTCAATCTCGGATATTCTTGCTTCAACCACCCAAAAAATGATTCCTCTCCCTGACATCTGGGGCGTACCGTTTCGGAGGCTGACCGTGGGCCTACTAAGTTAATGCGTACGAAGGGCTTTGTCAACTTAGTCAATATAAACGATTCTAGCTGGAGTGATCGTATGATGCCCATTCAACGGCCATCGTGCTTCTTCAACCTTTGGTCTTCTTGATCTAGCCTCACAAACCAGCGCCGGCCGTGCCGCCTGCTCCTGCTCCCTTGTCTGGCTGTGCTGCCACCGCCAGCCATGCCATCCCTCTATACTCACCCACACCTCCTGTTATTCTCCGGCGACGGCAGCCTCACACCGCAGCCGAAGCAGTCAACCCACGTACCCCCTCCGCGTGGGCATCCACTACCGCATCTTCCCCGGCTCCGCATCGTTCCCTTCCTAGGCCTTACCGTCGTCCACCGCCTTGGTGCTCTCGGCGCGGCGTGGTCAACGTGATCAACGAAGGACAACTATCAGAAGAGGACTTTAGGCGATGAGGCTGACAGCTGGACCCACCAGCTACATCTTCGAACACAAGGAAGTGCCTCCTTATTACTCACAAAATAAAAATGATTCCTCTCCATGACAGCTGGGACCGACCAGCTATATCTTCGCATGCAAGGAAGTGTGTCCTTATCCTCCCTGGCCGTTGGGACCACCCTGTCAAAGCGTACGTAGCGGTGTCTGTCTGGTCGCGAATGTGTACATACATACTGGTCGATCGGTCTCTCTGCAAGTATGAACTGTGGCCGAGTAAGTAGCGACGCGTGTCTTTGTAGAGCACCCGACATAGCAGTTCACGCAGTCCCGTCTAAGTCCTGTATACATACGTACAACCATAGGGCAAAAAATACGGCCATGTACTTACATACATGCGAGGTCTTGAGCGCGTACTCACACATATATACAGACGACCGGGGCATGTGTACATGGAGAGGCAACGGATGGCAGCAACGACGTTCTGTTCATCAGGCAGCGAACCGGTTGGGTCGGAATGGAGAAACAACGTCCTGTTCATCGGGAGGCAACCGACTAGGTCGGAATGCGTTGAAACACCCATGATGCGGCTATATCTCCCACGTGTCGGAGCACGACTTAGAGGCATAACCGCATTGTAGGCAATGTCGCAAGAGGGCTAATATTTACACAAGCCATGTACTGAATAAGAAAGAGGTACATAGTTGGCTTACAATCGCCACTTCACACAATAACATAAATATAGCATTACAATCATCCAGATACAATCAAGGTCCGACTACGAAACCAAAATAAAGACAACCCCAAATGCATAAGATCCCCGATCACCCCAACTGGGCTCCACTACTGATCGTCTGGAAAGGAAACATAGTATCGTCCTGAGTCCTCATCGAACTCCCACTTGAGCTCAGTCGTATCTCCTGGAACGGTATCATCGGCACCTGCATCTGGTTTTTGGAAGTAATCTGTGAGTCACGGGGACTCAGCAATCTCACACCCTCGCGATCAAGACTATTTAAGCTTATGGGTAGGTAAAAGGTATGAGGTGGAGCTGCAGCAAGCACTAGCATATATGGTGGCTAACATACGCAAGTGAGAGCGAGAAGAGAAGGCAAGCACGTTCGAGAATCTATGATCAAGAAGTGATCCTAGAACTACTTACGTTCAAGCATAACTCGAGACCATGTTCTCTTACCGGACTTCGCCAAAAAGAGACCATCACGGCTACACACGCTATTGATCCATTTTAATTAAGTTAAGTTTCAGGTTCTCTACAACCGGACATTAACAAATTCCCATCTGCCCATAACCGCGGGCACGGCTTTCGAAAGTTCAAATCCCTGCAGGGGTGTCCCAACTTAGCCCATCAGAAGCTCTCATGGTCCACAAAGGATATTCCTTCTCCCAGGACGACCCGATCAGACTCGGAATCCCGGTTACAAGACATCTCGACAAAGGTAAAACAAGTCCAGCAAAGCCTCCCGATGTGCCGACAAATCCCGATAGGAGTCGCACGTATCCCGTTCTCAGGGCACACCAGATAGGTCGATCTACGAGTAAAACCAACCCTCGAGTTTCCCCGAGGTGGCCCCGAAGGCTGCCCATTTCGGACCAACACTCAGAGGAGCACTGGCCCCGGGGGGTTTAAAAAAAGATGACCCTTGAGTCCGCGAAACCCAAGGGAAAAAGGCTAGGTGGCAAATGGTAAAACCAAGGTTGGGCCTTGGTGGAGGATTTTTATTCAAGGCGAACTGTCAAGGGGTTCCCATTATAACCCAACCGCGTAAGGAACGCAAAATCAAGGAACATAACACCGGTATGACGGAAACTAGGGCAGCAAGAGTGGAACAAAACACCAGGAATAAGGCCGAGCCTTCCACCCTTTACCAAGTATATAGGTGCATTAAAGTAAACAAGATATAATAATGATATCCCAACAATAAACATGTTCCAACAAGGAACAAACTCCAATCTTCACCTACAACTAACAACGCTATAAGAGGGGCTGAGCAAAGCGGTAACATAGCCAAACAACAGTTTGCTAGGACAAGGTGGGTTAGAGGTTTGACATGGCAATATGGGAGGCATGATATAGCATGTGGTAGGTATCACGGCATAGGCGTAGCAATAGAGCGAGCAACTAGCAAGCAAAGATAGAAGTGATTTCGAGGGTATGGTCATCTTGCCTGCAAAGTTCTCCGAGTTGACGTAAGCTTGATCCTCGTAAACGTACTCAACGGGCTCCTCGACCACGTACTCGTCTCCCGGATCTACCCAAAGCAAGAACACAAGCCAAGGGAGACACAATCAACCACGGTGCAATGCGCAAGCAACATGATGCAAAACATGGCATGATATGCGGGATGTGATATGCAATGCATATGCATCCTTCGGAAAGGAAAGATTGAACCAGGCCTCAACTTGGAAAACCAAGAGTGCCTCTGGAAATATGAGTTGATTTCGGTCGAAATCGATATAAAGATCACCGGAATCAGATGCACGGTTTGCAAATGGCAAGCAAAACAATAATGGCACCAATCTACGATTAACAGCACGATGCCATCTAAATGCATCAAGAAAAATAAGCTACTGCACTCTAACATAGCAACAAAGCACATGAAAGTGATCCACTCAAGATGCTTGACAAAAGATGAACACTGAGCTACGGCTAAATCACACAATAGTAGGTTCAAACAAGCATGGCAAAAGTGCAAAAGATATCAGGTTCACAAACTTAGTGAAAATAAAAACATGTCAGGATTTAACATCATGAAGCAATGCTTAGAGCAAGATAACAACATGCTACAGGAACATACCATGGAAAAGCAAGGCATGGCATGAAACTACTCCAAGCATATAACAAAAGTCCCTTACTGACCACAAGCCAAAAAGGATCAGAAGATACAATGGCAACCATGTAAATATAGCAAGTTTCGTTAACAGATTCAGACTTACATAGGCATATTTGCGAGCTCGATGCACTCACCACAAGGCATTGCATGAAAAACTAAGAATACACCCATCAAGAAGACATGTTAAAATAGCTAACCATGGCAAGAACCAACTCATAGCATGCATGGATCAACTACAACAACCTCGTCAAAATTGCTTAACACGTAAATAATCTGCCAGGAACATTTTATAGCAAAAGTAGAGCAAGATTGAGTCAAGCTAAGTTGCTCCATATTTGCAAACAAAGACATGGATGGATATAACATAAAAATATCTCAAAATCATCCTTACTGAACATGCTCAAAATAGGAATGGACCACTCTGTAGCAACAAGAATACATGGCATAAAAATATCATCAGGGAAATGACTTAGAAGAATTCTAAGTCCCTGAAATCAGCAACATCACGAGAGCTACTTTGCATTCTTTTGCTAGTCACCACATTGATCACAAAAATACATGGCATACACCCTTGTAAATATGGCATGGCATAGCCCAAAACACATGTAGGGCTCAAATTCATAGGAGGCACACATTAAACATGGCAAAAATGAAAAATGTCCATAATCTGATAAGAAACAGAAACTAACATTACATAGCACTCTTGCAACAGCATTTAGGGCATCAAGATGAACTCAAATGAACATCGTGCAATGGAATGAAATGAAGTGCACATCCATACGAACAATTTGATATGCTACACGCCCAAAACGGAGCTACAGATGCAAAGATATGGCATGATGAAAATGCCTAAAAATACTGAAAATTGGGGACTTCGAGAGAGACAAAAGTCAACCCTAGGGTTTACTGTAGCAGATCTGGATCAGGCGCATTGTTCGAGGATCGATAGCGCGAGCTCGCCGGAGTACTCGGATCTGTACACCGGCGACGAGCAGGAGGCGGTGGCGTGAAGCCGGTGAGGGGGTGCGGGGCCGCGGGGTCGACGCGGGGTCGCTGGCGACAAGGGCAGGACGAGGCGGGGTCGGACGTCGTGGCGACACTGGTGCGATGGCGGGGCGGCGAGGCGGCTGCCGAGCGGCGCGGCGATGTCGGCGGGTGGCGGCGGAGTCACGGGGACCGGGCGGCGGTCGACTTGGGCCTCGGGGGCCCGACCCAGGCCTTGGCGGGCCGGGCGGCGGGGACGGCGAAGTGGGGCGCGGCGCCTCAGCGAACTAGGAGGTGACACATGGCGGCGGCGAGGGCGGTGGACATGTCCGTCGGTGGGAAATTTCGTCCGGCGGCGGAGAGGGGAATTAGGTTAGGGTTTCATCCGCAAATTTCGGGGGGATGCACCTATTTATAGATAGAAGGAGCTAGGATAGTCCAAATGAGGTGCGGTTTTCGGCCACGCGATCATGATCGAGCGACCGAGATGATGGAGGGGGTTTAGGTGGGCTTTGGGCCACTTTGGAGAGGTGTTGGGCTACAACACACACGAGGCCTTTACGGTTCCTCGGTTAACCATTGGAGTATCAAACGAAGTCCAAATGGCACAAAACTTGACATGCGGTCTACCGGTAGTATACCAAGGCCGCTTGGCAAGTTTCGGTCCAATCCGAGAACGTTTAACACCCGCACACAAAAAGAGGCAAAAGGGGACGCCGGAGTACATAGGAGTGCCGGAATGCAAAACGGACAACGGGGGAAATGCTCGGATGCATGAGATGAACACGTATGCAAATGTAATGCACATGATGACATGATATGAGATGCATGACATGGAAAAAAGCAAAACGAAGACAAAACCCAACCACGAGGGAATATCATAACTTAGTGCCAAAAATGGCAAGAGTTGGAATACAAATATGGCAGGTTACATACGGGGCGTTACAACACTCCACCACTACGAAAGGATCTTGTCCCGAGATGTAGGACTAGAAAAACTCCGGGTATTCGGAACAGAGGTGGTCCTCGTGTTCCCAGGTGGCTTCACAGTCGGAATGATGTGACCACTTCACTTTCAGGAATTTGATAGAATTGTTTTTTTGACAGAAAGACTGCAAGGGAACCCCCTACAGTATAATTGGTGCAACAAACCCAAATTGCAAGTACCATGCCTTGAACCTGGATGGGTGGGAAGGCATCAGCCCCTTCCCACCACTAGGCTATGCCTTAGTCTGCAATTTGATAGACTTGTTGCGAGTCTTGCGCTCAATTTCTTCAAGAATAGCAACGGGATGCTCATGATAAGACAGGTCTTCTTGGAGATCAATCTCTTCAAAGTTGATGGTGCGGTCAGGAGTCTTGAAACACTTGCGAAGCTGAGACACGTGAAACACGTCGTGCACATTTGCAAAGTTGGATGGAAGCTCAAGTTGATAGGCAAGATCGCCTCTTTTGCCAATGATCTTGAAAGGACCCACGTATCTAGGGGCAAGCTTCCCTTTGATACCGAAGTGACGAGTACCTTTCATTGGAGAGACGCGGAGGTAGACATGATCTCCGATCTCGAAATCCAAGTCACGATGCTTGCTATCATAGTAACTCTTCTGGCGCGATTGCGCGGCTTTGAGATTTTCACGAATGACTTTGCACATTTCTTCAGCCTCTGTGATCAAGTCATTGCCAAGAAGTTGACGTTCACCAGTCTCTGACCAGTTAAGAGGAGTACGACACTTTTTGCCATAGAGAATCTCAAATGGGGCCTTGCCCAAACACACTTGGAAGCTGTTGTTGTAGGAGAACTCGACATATGGAAGACAATCTTCCCACTTCATACCGAAAGAAATGACACATGCCCTGAGCATATCTTCAAGAATTTGATTGACTCGCTCGACTTGGCCACTAGTTTGAGGATGTAAGGCTGTGCTGAAGCGGATGTTGGTGCCCATGGCCTTCTGAAAAGAATCCCAGAACTTAGAGGTGAATATGCTTCCACGATCTGAAGATATCAACTGCGGAATGCTGTGCAAAGAGACAATCCTGGAGGTATATAGCTCTGCCAACTGAGCTGTTGTGTTAGATTCTTTGATAAGAATAAAATGAGCCACTTTAGTGAGCTTGTTGATGACAACGAAGATAGCATCATTGCCACGCTTGGACTTGGGAAATCCAGTCACGAAGTCCATCTCAATATGGTCAAACTTCCATTCTGGAATGGCAAGAGGTTGGAGGAGACCAGCTGGCCGTTGGTGTTCTGCTTTCACTCTTCTGCAGACATCACATTCATTCACGAACTGAGCAATCTCGCGCTTGATTCGAGTCCACCAATACGACTGCTTGAGGTCATGGTACATCTTTGTACTTCCAGGATGAATAGACAGGAGTGAATTGTAAGCCTCATTCATAATGACTTTACGAAGGTCACCCTTAGGAACAACAATGTGATCCTCGAAGAATAGAGTATCCTTGTCATCAAGGTGATAACACTTGTACTTGGGTTGGATCTTGGCAATCCCAATCTTCACCTTCTTCACCATAGCATCAAGAAGTTGAGCCTCATGAATCTGATCTTCCAAAGTAGGAGAGACTTGGAGGTTGGCAATGAATCCTTGAGGAACAACTTGGATATTAAGTTTGCGGAAAGCTTCACAAAGCTCTGGTTGATAGGGCTTGAGAATCAAACTGTTGCAGTAAGCCTTTCTGCTCAAAGCGTCAGCAATGACATTGGCCTTGCCTGGAGTATATTCGATACTCGGGTTATACTCTTGAATCACCTCGACCCAACGAGTCTGCCTGAGGTTGAGCTTGGGCTGAGTGAAGATGTACTTGAGACTCTTATGATCAGTGAAGATGTCCACTTTTCTTCCCAACAAGAGATGTCTCCATGTTAAAAGAGCATGGACGACTGCCGCCAACTCGAGGTCATGAGTGGGGTAGTTCTTTTCGTTGGGCTTCAACTGGCGAGAGGTATAGGCCACAACTTTCTTCTCTTGCATTAGCACAGCACCGAGACCTTGCAGGGAAGCATCACAGAAAACCTCGAATGGTTTGGATTCATTAGGAGGAGTCAGAACTGGAGCTGTGACTAACTTCTCTTTGAGGGTGTTGAAAGCGATGTCACATTTAGGCGTCCAGACATACTTCACATGCTTCTGGAGAAGGTTGGAAAGAGGCTTCACGGTCTTAGAGAAATTCTCAACGAACCTTCGACAATAGCTTGCGAGCCCAAGGAAGCTGCGGAGTTGCTTCACATTCTAAGGCGGTTCCCAATTCACAATTGCAGACAGCTTCTCAGGATTAACAGCTATGCCCTTGGCGGAGATGATATGCCCAAGGTAGAGAACCTCATTGAGCCAATACCCGCACTTTGAAAACTTCGCATAAAACTGATGTTCTCTGAGTTTGTCCAGCACCAATCTGAAGTGCTTGGCATGATCCTCCTTGTTCTTGGAAAAGACCAAAATGTCATCGAGATAGACCAAGACGAAGTCATTTGTGTAGGGGTTGAAGATGAAGTTCATCATGCGAGAGAATGTTGGAGGAGCATTGACAAGGCCGAAAGACATGACAGTGTATTCATATGAACCATAGCTTGTTCTGAATGCTGTCTTGGGGATGTCTTGTTCACGAATGCGAATCTGATGATAACCCATACGAAGGTCAAGCTTGGAGAATACTTGAGCACCCTTGAGTTGTTCGAAAAGCTCATTGATGTTGGGAAGTGGGTACTTGTTCTTTATGGTCTTCTTGTTCAATGGATGGTAGTCGACACAAAGTCAGTCCGTTCCATCCTTCTTCTTGACAAAAAGAACACCACAACCCCATGGAGAAGAACTTGGTTGGATGAGACCCATACGTTCTTGAATATCGAGTTGTTTCTTCAGCTCCTTCAACTCTTCAGGTCCAAGCTTGTAAGGACGTTTGCAAACAGGTTCCATGCCAGGCTCGAGATCGATGACGAATTCAACTGTCCGGTGAGGAGGCATTCCTGGAAGCTCTTCTGGAAAGACGTCTTGATATTCACAAACGACTGGAATCTGAGAAATGGCATCCAACTCGCCCTTCTCAGTGAGAGAAAACAGTCGAATGGTACCATCACGAGCGGCAAAGACGATCACATCCTCAGACGAGTGTGTCAATTGAATCTGCCTAGCAGCACAATCAAGCTGAGCCTTGTGCTTAGAAAGCCAGTCCATTCCGAGAATTAAATCAATATCTGAGTTACCAAGGACCATTGGAGAAGACAGAAACTTATAGTCGCCCAACATGATAGAAACATCTGGAACCACCAAACTAGCACTCAACCGTTTACCCGGAGAAACGTTATCCATTGATTTTCCCAAATGAGAAGAAGTGAATTCGTTCTTGGCAAAAAATGGTTTTGACATGAAACAATGCGATGCACCAGTGTCAAAAAGAACTTTTGCAGGAATATCGTTAACAGGAAGGTTACCCATGATCACTTCTAAAGAGTCCTCTGCCTGAGCTGCATTCATCATGTTGACCTTGGCATGCTTGGGATTATGCTTGACCACTGCATTGCTAGCAGATCTCACAGGAGGAGGGGGCGGAAGACGCCTCTGGTTGAAGCATTTGTTTGCATAGTGACCCTTCTGCTGACACTTGTTGCACGTAACCTCCAAGAGCGGACGGTGATACAGAGCACTTGATCTTGGAGCATGAGACGAAGCCTTGTTCTGAAATCCTGGGTTGGGTGGGTGGGAAGATCCATTGCCACCTTTGCTCTTCTGCTGATAAGGCTGACGGAAGGGAGGAGGAGGAGGCAACCAATACTTTTGCTGCTTAGTTACCACTTGAGTTGAGGAAGAAGAAGGAGTTGCATCCCTGACTCTCTTCTTGGAAGCATCGCACTTGAGCTGAGCAGTCTCTTGCTTTAGTGCCATATTGTAGAATTCATCATACTTTTTCGGCTCAAAAAGCACAAGAGCTAGTTGCAGATCTTCTCTGAGGCCACCTCTGAACTGATAAATCATGCTCTTCTCGTCAGGGACGTCTTGCTTGGCGAAACGAGCGAGCTTCTGGAACATGATGTTGTATTGGTAAACAAACAAGCTGCCTTGCTTCAGATTGCGGAACTCCTCACGCTTGCTCTCAACAACACTCTGAGGAATGTGGTGAGCTCTGAAGTCTTGGCGGAAATCATCCCAGGTAATCACATGACCTCCTCTAGAATCTTTGTATTGTTGATACCACTCTACAGCTTGGTCTTTGAGTTGGAACGAGGCAAACTTGACAAAGTCCTCAGGCCTGACATTGCTGCACTCGAAATGTTTACAGATATCCACGAGCCAATCATCAGTGTCTGTGGCCTCGACACAGTTACTGAAGGTCTTTGGCTGGTTTGCGAGGAACTGGTTGAGTGTAACAAACTGATTTTGATTGTTGCCATTGCCTTGATTTCCTTGGTTGCGCTCTTGCAAGAGTTGCATAATCAGCTGCGTGTTGGCGTTGGTAGCGGCCATCACAGCTTGCCATGCCTCCGGAGGTGGAGGTGGTGGCGGTGGTTCCGGATTCTGACGTGTTGGAGGATCCATCCCGAAGAGGGTGACATCCATTAGCATCTCGAAAGACATATATTCAAGCTGAATCAATGGATCGAAATTGCAACATATAGCCTTAACATTCGAACAAGAATGAATGAATGAATTCCAAATTAAATGGTCACACTTCCATAAATTGAGAAGCCACTTAGATAGAGGTAGACGAATAAAACAACAAGGTACAGACATGAACAAATACTTGGTAAGGATTACCCAATCACGAACCAAATATCTGCGGAAGAAATACTACAGCTACATGAATTCCCACCTATGAAACTCCCGAAATTTTACGGTTATGCAATCAGGTGTTGGGGATACAGGGGAAGCATAATATCTCACCCAAAACTAGCAAATCCTACATCCAGCTGTATCCATCCTTCAGCACATAACCAAGAAACCTTCGGAAATCATTTACCTCAACCTTCGAAAAGCATCCGTTATACGAGTTATGGCAATACTCCCGAACTCCCACCCCAGTACTGGGTGGCGTCGAGGTTATCTCACCAACAACTGCATAAAAGAGATTTTCGATGTCGGCGAAACTCAGGTATTGCAGAACTGCAATGATAAAATTGTGATGACAACACCTCGGAGCTCAACTCCCCGGGACACTGCCACAACCCCTAAATGTCAGGAGGCACCAAGAACAATGTTCTCGTCACAAAACCATCAGAACGATTCCAAGATACCCACGTGATCCTAATTTTTTTAGTGAAATTTGAGAAGAGAAGAGTCAAAACTCTACATCAGGATGCCTCACCAGAGCGACGAAGGGGCTGAGGAGTAAAAAGAATCCTACTCTCCGATATATATAATCCTAAAAGACTCAAAGCGTTTTCTAGACTCAACAACGCTAGTGATTCGATCAAGCAGGGGGCTCCTAAGTCGGGGAAGGCTCTGATTACCAACTTGAAACACCCACGATGCGGCTATATCTCCCACATGTCGGAGCACGACTTAGAGGCATAACCGCATTGTAGGCAATGTCGCAAGAGGGGTAATCTTTACACAACCCATGTACTGAATAAGAAAGAGGTACATAGTTGGCTTACAATCGCCACTTCACACAATAACATAAATATAGCATTACAATCATCTAGATACAATCAAGGTCCGACTACGGAACCAAAATAAAGACAACCCCAAATGCATAAGATCCCCGATCGCCCCAACTGGGCTCCACTACTAATCGTTTGGAAAGGAAACGTAGTGTCGTCTTGAGTCCTCATCGAACTCCCACTTGAGCTCAGTTGTATCTCCTGGAACGGTATCATCGGCACCTGCATCTAGTTTTTGGAAGTAATCTGTGAGTCACGGGGACTCAGCAATCTCACACCCTCGCGATCAAGACTATTTAAGCTTATGGGTAGGTAAAAGGTATGAGGTGGAGCTACAACAAGCACTAGCATATATGGTGGCTAACATACGCATGTGAGAGCGAGAAGAGAAGGCAAGCATGTTCGAGAATCTATGATCAAGAAGTGATCCTAGAACTACTTACGTTCAAGCATAACTCGAGACCGTGTTCTCTTCCCGGACTCCGCCGAAAATAGACCATCACGGCTACACACGCCGTTGTTCCATTTTAATTAAGTTAAGTTTCAGGTTCTCTACAACCGGACATTAACAAATTCCCATCTACCCATAACACCGGTATGACGGAAACTAGGGCGGCAAGAGTGGAACAAAACACCAGGCATAAGGCCGAGCCTTCCACCCTTTACCAAGTATATAGGTGCATTAAAGTAAACAAGATATAATAATGATATCCCAACAATAAACATGTTCCAACAAGGAACAAACTCCAATCTTCACCTGCAACTAACAATGCTATAAGAGGGGCTAAGCAAAGCGGTAACATAGCCAAACAACGGTTTGCTAGGACAAGGTGGGTTAGAGGTTTGACATGGCAATATGGGAGGCATGATATAGCATGTGGTAGGTATCGCGACATAGACATAGCAATAGAGCGAGCAACTAGCAAGCAAAGATAGAAGTGATTTCGAGGGTATGGTCATCTTGCCTGCAAAGTTCTCCGAGTTGACGTAAGCTTGATCCTCGTAAACATACTCAACGGGCTCCTCGACCACGTACTCATCTCCCGGATCTACCCAAAGCAAGAACACAAGCCAAGGGAGACACAATCAACCACGGTGCAATGCGCAAGCAACATGATGCAAAACATGGCATGATATGCGGGATGTGATATGCAATGCATATGCATCCTTCGGAAAGGAAAGATTGAACCAGGCCTCAACTTGGAAAACCAAGAGTGCCTCTGGAAATATGAGTTGATTTCGGTCGAAATCGATATAAAGATCACCGGAATCAGATGCACGGTTTGCAAATGGCAAGCAAAACAATAATGGCACCAATCTACGATTAACAACACGATGCCATCTAAATGCATCAAGAAAAATAAGCTACTGCACTCTAACATAGCAACAAAGCACATGGCAGTGATCCACTCAAGATGCTTGACAAAAGATGAACACTGCACTACAGCTAAATCACAAAATAGCAGGTTCAAACAAGCATGGCAAAAGTGCAAAAGATATCAGGTTCACAGACTCGGCCGCAAAAGATAACATGTCAGGATTTAACATCAGGAAGCA
This sequence comes from Triticum urartu, assembly GCF_056163025.1. Taxonomy (NCBI): domain Eukaryota; kingdom Viridiplantae; phylum Streptophyta; class Magnoliopsida; order Poales; family Poaceae; genus Triticum; species Triticum urartu. The sequence continues at coordinate 325,279,578 of NC_141879.1, forward strand.
ATGTTTAGAGCAAGATAACAACATGCTACATGAACATATCATGGCAAAGAAAGGCATGGCATTAAACTACTCCAAGCATATAACAAAAGTCCCTTACTGACCATAAGCCAAAAAGGATCAGAAGATACAATGGCAACCATGTAAACATAGCAAGTTTCGTTAACAGATTCAGCCGCTAAATTAAATTCTCTTTTAGGCGAAGGAAGTATGACCGCTTTACCAATAGTTGAGACTCAATCTGGAGACATTTCCGCCTATATTCCTACTAATGTAATCTCACTTAGCAGAAAACTGGGCATGGCAAAAACAGAGTTACATAGGCATGTTTGCGAGCTCGATGCACTCACCACAAGGCATTGCATGACAAACTAAGCATACACCCAGCAAGAAGACATGTTAAAATTGCTAACCATGGCAAGAACCAACTCATAGCATGCAAGGATCAACTACAACAATCTCGGCAAAATTGCTTAACACGTAAATAATCTGCCAGGAACATTTTATAGCAAAAGTAGAGTAAGATTGAGTCATGGTAGGGTGCTCCATAATTGCAAACAAAGACATGGATGGATAGAACATAACAACATCTCAAAATCATCCTTACTGAACATGCTCAAAAGAAGCATGGATCACTGTGTAGCAACTACAATACATGGCATAAAAATATCATCAGGGAAATGACTTAGAAGAATTCTAAGTCCCTGAAATCGGCAACATCACGAGAGCTACTTTGCATTCTTTTGCTAGTCACCATATTGATCACAAAAATACCTGGCATACACCCCTGTAAAGATGGCATGGCATAGCCCAAAACACATGTAGCGCTCAAGTTCATAGGAGGCACACATTAAACATGGCAAAAACGGCAAATGTCCCTAATATGATAAGAAACAGAAACTAACATTACATAGCACTCTCGCAACAGCATTTTAGGGCATCAAGATGAACTCAAATGAACATGGTGCAATGGAATGAAATGAAGTGCACATCTAGACGAACAATTTGATATGCTACACGCCCAAAACGGAGCTTCAGATGCAAAGATATGGCATGATGAAAACGCCTAAAAATAATGAAAATTGGGGACTTAGAGAGAGACAAAAGTCAACCCTAGGGTTTACTGTAGCAGATCTGGATCAGACGCGTTGTTCGAGGATCGACGACGCGAGCTCGCCGGAGTACTCGGATCTGTATGCCGGCGACGAGGAGGAGGCGGTAGCGCGGAGCCGGTGAGGGGGCGCGGGGTTGACGTGGCGTCGCCGGGGTCGGCGCGGGGTCGCCAGAGCTCGCCGGCGACGAGGGCAGGACGAGGCGGGGTCGGACGTCGTGGCGGCGCTGGTGCGATGGTGGGGTGGCGAGGCGGCGCGGCGATGTGGGCGGGTGGCGGCGGAGTCGCGGGGACCGGGCGGCGGTCGACTTGGGCCTCGGGGGCCCGACCCGGGCCTCGACGGGTCGGGCGGCGGGGATGGCGAACTGGGGTGCATCGCCTAAGCGAACCAGGAGGCGACATGTGGCGGCGGCGAGGGCAATGGACATGTCCGTCGGTGGGAAATTTCGTCCGGCGGCGGAAAGGGGGATTAGGTTAGGGTTTCATCCGCAAATTTCGGGGGGATGCACCTATTTATAGATAGAAGAAGCTAGGAGAGTCCAAATGAGGTGCGGTTTTCGGCCACGCGATCATGATCGAACGACCGAGATGATGGAGGGGGTTTAGCTGGGCTTTGGGCCACTTTGGAGAGGTATTGGGCTGCAACACACACGAGGCCTTTACGGTTCCTCGGTTAACCATTGGAGTATCAAACGAAGTCCAAATGGCACGAAACTTGACAGGCGGTCTACCGGTAGTATACCAAGGCCGCTTGGCAAGTCTCGGTCCAATCCAAGAAGGTTTAACACCCGCACACGAAAAGAGGCAAAAGGGACGCCGGAGGACATAGGAGTGCCGGAATGCAAAACGGACAACGGGGGAAATGCTCAGAGGCATGAGACGAAAACGTATGCAAATGTAATGCACATGATGACAAGATATGAGATGCGTGACATGGAAAAAAGCAAAACAAAGACAAAACCCAACCACGAGGGAATATGATAACTTAGTGCCGAAAATGGCAAGATTTGGAATACAAATATGGCAGGTTACATACGGGGTGTTACATGCGTCCTGTTCAACGGGAGCCAACCAGCTTGGATGGAATAGCCGAAACGGGGTCTGGTGTACCACAGAATGGAGGAAACAGCCTTTTGTTCGACCGGCCACGGTCGAAATAGGATCCTGTTCATCGGGAGGGGTCTGGCGTATCGCAAAATAGAGGAAACGGAATTGTGTTCAAGTGCCTATGGTCAAAATGTGGTCCTGTTGATCGAGAGGGGTGTGACGTACCGGAAAACGGAGGAAACAGACTTGTGTTGGAGCACCTACGGTCGAAACAGGGTCCTATTCATCCACCGTCTACTGCCTTGCTCCAGCCTCCATGGGCTACTTGTCATCCACCGTTGACCTCCTCTAGCCTCCACGGGCTACTGTTCATCCACGGATACTGTTCATCTAGCCTCCACCGGCTGTAGTTCATCCAGCCTCCACGGGGTCCTGTTCATCCACCCCAACCAGGTGGGGTGCGGCGGCCTCCTCGGGGTCCTATTCATCCAGCGGCAATGACCTACTACCACGGGGTCCTGTTCATCCAACCCCCACCGAGAACTATTCATCCACGACCAACCAACCGGCTCGACTCACCATGTCTCGACTCATTCTACGTACAACACGCACAGTAGCAACGATCACTGTTCATCGAGAGGCAACCCAACACCGGCTGGCTACGTCTCGCATGGGAGCTCGATCGTCTTCAGTAATCAGCCGCAGTGATCGATCGCTCGGGTTTAGTTAGCAACAGTGGTGAAGAAATTGCTCGGGTTCAATCAGCAGCGAATGAATCGCTCGGGTTCAGTTAACAGCCAAGGGATCGATCGCTCGGGTTCAGTAACATGCGATTGCTCGGGTTCAGTTAGCCAACGCCTCGCACACACGCGTGTACACGAGAGAAACGGGTAAACCACAGTGCATCGCTCGGCCCCGAGCACCCACCATAACTGGGAATTCACCGATGTTTTCCTCACCCTCGCTTCCACCATGGTTTTTTCCGTCATGGACGACCCAAAGAATGTCATGCAACTGCGTCTCCGGCCCGCCCAGGATGAAAATCCCATTTTCTGTCATGATTTTTTGTCATAGAAGTAGGAGCCCACCACATCTATGATGATACCAGGTTTTGTCACAATTATCATCATAGAACTGTCATAAGCATGACAGAAAAAAAATTCGTTTGGCCCAAAATGTCACGAATGTGTCTTTTTTGTAGTGATACCATGTTCCATCAAAATAAGTTATGTCAATACTGCTTTATGTGATTTAGGAGCTGGTGTTAGTGTTATGCCTTTCTCTTTATATAGAAGACTTGATTTGAAGAAACTCACACCCACTGAAATATCATTGCAAATGGCTGACAAATCAACTAGCGTACCTATCGGTATTTGTGAGGATGTGCCCGTTGTTGTTGCAAAAGTTACTATCTTAACAGAGTTTGTTATACTTGAGATGCCTGAGGACGACAACATGTGGATTATCCATGATAGACCCTTTTTTAATACTACAGAGGCTGTTATTGATTGCAATGAAAGCAAAGTCACTTTTCATATCAATGGTAATGAGCATATGGTGCACTTTTCAAAGAAACAATTTCAAGTGAATGGTATTAATGTTATTCAAAAATCTCCGACAATTACTATTGGAAGTTTTCAACTCCCTCTGCCTACATCCAAAAATAAATATGAAACACTTATTGTTGGGGAGATGCTTTTCTCCGTTGAGGTAACTTTGTGTTCTACAAAAGTTCTTGGGGTTCATGTTAATCGAAAGTGGTTGTTAATAAGACTTGATCAACCTTATTAATGGATTACTTTTGAGAGACATGTGGTCGATGAATTTAGTAAGCACAACTTTCTATACCCACTTTTTATTTTCTGTTATTTTTAGTTAAATACAATAAAATGCCATGTTTATCATGTTTTCTCAGTTTTCTGTGCAATAAAAAGGTGCCCAAAATAAAAGTGCTCAGAATGACCTGAAATTTTGACATGAATATTTAAGAATTTCTGATACAAATAACATCACAGGGGGGTGCCCCTGGTGCCCACGAGGCACCAGGGCGTGCCAGCTACCCCAAGCGCCCCCTGGTGGGTAGTGGGCTCCACAAGGCCCCCTTCACTTATCCCTTCAACTCACTTCACCACCTACCTCTAGAAAAAAAATCATTCTATGTCTCTCTCCCGTGTTCTTGCTCTTAAACCCGTGGATTTTGATCTCTTTGCTCGAAGCTCCGTTTTCGAAACTGTTTTGGAGGATTGGTAGTTGGTATGTGACTCCTCCATTGCTCCAATTAGTTTTTGTTCTAGTGGTTTCTATTTCAAGTAATTAGCTACTCTTGGTGCTGCTGTATATGAGCTTGCATGTTGAATTCTATGAGTTCCAAGTAGTTTGAATGCTTGAAATGGCCTCTAGGCATCCATATGAGTAGTAGCTATCAATCTTGTGAATTTTTGTCGACAAAATTTTATGACTAAAAAATTTCAAAAATTGTTCGCAAATAAAATGTATCTCCCTGGGAGGAGATTTTGATGAGGAGGTCCTCAGAGGCATCATCGATACGACAGTCTTATGTTGAGCCAAGTGCAAGCTCGATGCGGGACGTTGATACCAAATCGTGCATATGGTCGTGTAACGAGTTCATGTTAGGTGCATGTATCAAGGAAGAATTTGAGTAGTATGTTCACAACACTGAGCTCGCTCCCTTCATCGCAGATAAGTGCATTCAACATCTCAACCTCACATAGACGTTCACTAAGAAATTTAAATTTCATTCCTGTGATTCTAGAGTTGCATTTAGCCATTATGATAATGCCTTCACCATGCCTCTAGAAGAGTTCTGTGTTGCATGAAAAATTCCATACTAGGGTTCGCTGGACGAACCACCAAACTCTGAGTATGAGATGTTTTTAACTAGTCTATGTTGTGGTGAGGATAGAGGAGTGACACAAGCTAGAATAAAAAGTATACAATTTCTATCAATTCGTTACTTTGCATTCTTTAATGGCAAATGCATCATGGGCAAACAAGATTGCAGTACCCTCTATGCCCCAGATTTGAGCCTCATACACACTACTTTAACATGAATTAAATGTTATAATCTTGGAGCAATCGTTGCACAGATGTTGCAACATAATGTTGATAGTGGTCACTTTTTATAGTGAGATTTATGCCTCCCGTATAGATAGGAAGCTGGGTGTGTCACCTTGGCCTAATGATCCTATCTTACCTACCTAGTACTTAGACTTTGGGGCCATGTAGCGTCATAAGTTCATTAAGGCTAGAGCCATAACTATAATTACAACTTGATGTTCAATAAAAAAACCATTGCATATGTTATTTTTCCTATACATGTTCCCTTTGATTATTAGAGTAAAGGAAGATACTACATCTATGAGAGAGAGGCGCGCGAGTACAACACGGTGGTGGAGGCCGCCCATCAGGCTGAGGAGGCTGCACCAAGAACCTCCATGAGTTATCACTCTGACTATTATCCAGGACGTGGGTGGTGATTACCAAGCTAGGCCTAAAGCCTAAGCTTGGGGGAGTACATATTTCCACCGACATTATATTCATGTTCACACACTTCATTCCAGTTGTCGGTGTTCATACTTTTCCATTGTATTATCCATGCTAGTTTTTATTTTCTCGCGTTCTTCTTGTGTGTTTAAAAAACTTTGAGAAAACCCCAAAAATATTTCTTTCTTCTTTTCGGTTTTTCTTTCTAGTTTAATTACTTGTAGTATGAAAAGAAAACCCAAAAAAAAGATTTCTCATTCCTTCTTTTGCTTGTTGGAAGCTTTCCCGTATAAATAGTTTTTTCTCGTTTTGTTTTTTCTTTCTTCAATTTGCTTCTTTCAAGAAAAACTAATAACTCCAAAAATATCTCAGTGAGTTTCTCTGAAATTCTTTTCTTTTGTTGTGTTGAGTCATACCAAGGAGAAGATCACGATGAAAATGTGGAGTGCCTCTCATATGCATTATTGTTGATCTAACAAAGGGCAAAAAAATTTTGTCTTCTCCTTTAAATAAAATGTTTGCAGATTCCAACTTAGTCCACGACATTCTTGCACTATTATTATTGCCATATCATTCGGTTGTGCAAGTGAAAGGCAATATTGATGATATATGATGAAGTGATTGAGGTAAGGAAAGGCGGGTATGAACTCAACTTGTTTTTTGTAAATATGTTTAACTCAGTATCCATGCTTCAGCATATTATGATTAAACATGTTTATGTTGCCAATTAGAGATTATAGTTGCTCATGCCATGTTGAAGTAGCTAGGAGTGGGTAATGATTTATCTTAGATGTCAACATGCATTAAAATGGTTGTGATGTAGTATGATGATATGGTATCCTCCTCTGAATGTTTCAAGTGCCTTGACTTGGCACATGTTCACGCATGTAGTTGAATCAAAACAAACATATCCTCCATGATATTTATGTTCATGGTGTTTATATCCTACTCATGCCAGTATTCAATGTTAATTGTTCATAATGCATGACCATGACCGTTTTTGCTCTCTAGCTGGTAGCTTCTCAACCGAACTTCTAGCCTTCGCCTGTACTAAGCGGGAATACTGCTTGTGCATCAAAATCCTTAAACCAAAGTTATTCCAGATGAGTCCACTATATCTACCTATATGTGGTATTACCCTGCCGTTCCAAGTAAATTTGCATGTGCCACCTCTAAAAATTCAAATGAACATCTTTTTTTGTGCCCGGACCGCTCATGGAGCAACAGGGGGTGATCTGTATCTCCCATGCTAAGCGGGTTATTCTCATGATGAGTGTTTATTCACTCGTACTTGCACGAGAGGGGCTAGTAATAGGGATGCCCAGTCCCAAAATCAAAAATTACAAATAATTAAACAAAACTCCCCCGGACTGTTGTTGCTATGGAGGGCACCCGAGGATTCGGCTAGCCATGGCTTGTGTTTGTTGGTAGAGGGGGAGTAAACTTTACTTTTATTGCTCGGGAACCGCCGCTAATTTGTTTCGCATGGAAGATATTGAAAACTGTTGGTCGTAATGTTGACAGGAAGGGTATACCTCCCAAAATTATATTTATTTAAGCTTTGAGCTCTGGCACCTCTACAAATCCATGCTTCCCTTTGTGAAGGGCCTATCTATTTACTTTTATGTTATTTTTACTTTTATTTTGAGTCATCACCTTCTTAAACAAGCACCAGTCCTGAGAGCACTATTGTCATCCTCATGCATTGTGTATAGTTAATGTTGAATGCATCATGACTGAATCTCTTCTACCATGAATTACAATGTTTAGTCGCTGCTTAAACTTTAGAGGTGCTCTGCGTTTATGTTTTGCGGTCTCAGAAAGGGTTAGCGAGATACCATTATTATCATATTATATCATGACTGTTTTGACAAAGTTTTGGCATTTGAGATATTTTATTATTGCTCACTAGTTGATTATGTCATTGATATGAGTGAATATAATTTCTAAGAGTTATTGTTTGCATGGTTAGTCATGATCGTTGCTAAAAACCTGGGTGCTATTTAAGCATATATATATATATATGTGAACAGAAGAGCAAAAGAGTTCGTGAAAGTTTTTCTTTATCACTTTCAGTTTGTCAACTGAATTGCTTGAGGACAAGCAATGTGTTAAGCTTGGGGGATTTGATACGTCTCCATCATATCTACTTTTCCTAACGCATTTACTCTTGTATTGGACTCTAATTTTCATGATTTGAATGAAACTAACCCGCACTGCCGCTATTTTCAGCATAACTACCATGGTGTTGTTTTTCTGCAGAAATAAAAGTTCTCGGAATTGGAAGAAACTTTTTGGAGAATTATTTTGGAATAAATAAAAAATATTGGAACCAAGACCCACTGGAGGGGGGCAGCTGCCCACTAGGCACCAGGGCATGCCACCCCCTCTGGCGCGCCCTGGTGGGTAGTGGGGTCCACGAGGCTCCGCTTACCTTAATTCCAACTCTATAAATTCCTATTTTGGAGAAAATAAGAGGAGAGGAAGTTTCATCGCGTTTTACGATAGGGAGCCGCTGCCACCTCTTGTTCTTCATCGGGAGGCCAGATCTGGAGTCCGTTCGGGGCTCCGGAGAGGGGGATCTTTCGTCTTCGTCATCATCAACCATCCTTCATCACCAATTCCATGATGCTAACCACCGGGAGTGAGTAATTCCTTAGTAGGCTCGCTGGTCAGTGAGGAGTTGGATGAGATTCATCATGTAATCGAGTTAGTTTTATTAGGGCTTGATCCCTAGTATCCACTATGTTCAGAGATTGATGTTGGTATGACTTTGCTATGCTTAGTGCTTGTCACTAGGGCCCGAGTGCCATGATTTCAGATCTGAACCGTTTATTTTTAGTGTCCAAATTGATGTTTATTTTTGTGATGCGGAGCTAAAGTTGATAGATTCCTTTCATCAGACGTGAATCATGGCCTAGCCTAGTTGGTTGTTAGATTTTTTTGAGTTGAGCACGACCAGAGCTCTACTTGCATTCACACATATTTTTCCTCGTAGGAATTGCACAAGTTGAAAAAAGGAAAGAAAAGAGTGGGACTGGTGGGGCCATGGGGCTTGCATTGACCATCTGAGAGAGGTAAAGCAAGAAAACCATGAGGGAGAGAGAAAACAGAGCAAGCAAATGTAGAGTGTGATGCGGAGCGGGCAGTGACAGAATCGTTTGGATCTGTCGCTAAAGTCAGGTTGTTTGTACGTTAGATTTCTTCTTCTAATTAAAATACTCCATCCGTCCCAAATTACTTACCGCAGCAATGGATAAAAACGGATGTATCTAGAACTAAAATACGTCTATATACATCAATTTTTGCTACAAGTAATTTCAAACGGAGGGAGTATCGTGGTTGTTTTGTTTTTCTTTAGAACGAGAAATCCTCTGAGATGGTGTTCACAACATACAAGGTTTCAGAAAAGCCCAAATGATAACTTCAAAGAAGCAGCTCATGGGCTTGGAAAGGCATAACATGATAAATAAAGCCCAATATGTGTGTAGGTCGACTAGTTTACTCACACGTTCTCTCAGAACCTCCTATACAACGCTTCCGACGTCAATTTCCCTATCTAACGCATGAAGCCGCCTATATGGGCCGTCCCATCTTGCACTATTGGTTCGTTATCGCTCGATGGCTTCCTTCCTGTTTTTTCTCGCCTGTTTTTTGGTTGACTTACAGAAACTTCTTTTTTGAAAAAAGTTCACGCAGATGAAAAAATGCACAACTTTTCTTTTAAAAAGTTTGAAAATTTTAAAAAATTTTAAGAATTCGGAAAAGGTTCATGAATTAGAGAAAAGTTCAGGCATTTGAAAAAAATGAAAAAGGAAAAACTAAAAACAAAAAGGAAAAATACAAAAAAGGTGGCGATAAGCTTTATGCCTGATGGGCCGGAAGCTTGCTGTTATGTCTCCTGTTTGGGCCCATCAGTAAAAAGCCAGTTGCGACTTCTGTATAAGCAGCCATCACCTCATGGGCCATAAAAAACCAACGTACACTATGCGCGCTAAATAGAATCTGTCGTTCTCTGGACATATTATAATTTATGTGAAGTCGCTGGCCCAAATAAAATACCCACCCGGAGCGGCATCGCAAGTCGCAACCTACGGGTCAGATAATCCCCTCTCGCTAGGGTTTCGCTTACTCCCCCATTGGCATTGGTGCTTAAAGGATTGAGAGTGGATGATTCAGAGGGCCAGGTCGCGGCCCTGGGGCTGGAAGGGCGCAAGGAGGCAACAAAGGAAGGGGTAGAACAGGTCATGGACCTGGACGTGGATAGTCGTAGAAGGATCCTATTGGCACAGAATATGAGGATAATCATGATTTAGAGATGCTGGATGTGGATAGCAGGAAGAGGAGTGTTGCTCAGGTCACTGATCCATTTGTGACCCTCATGGGGAAAACTCCCACTAGTACGTGTTGGTGCTATACAAACGTTTTTTAACACCTTTCCGCGAAGGCATTTGGAATCGTCGCCTAGTGAGTGACGGCGATAGGGAGGTCCTTCCCACACGACCCAGAAACCATCGGGGATTTGCCCTCCTGGCACACACGCTCGGCAAAATGAGTTCATGTGCGACCGACGAGCGCTCAATTACAAAAATACATACAGCAGAGCTAAAAAAACAATTATACAGGCAAAATTGTTTCCGGTCGCAAGTACATCCCACACAGTCAGTCCCCGCTAAACATTTCCGTTCGTATGTACATCCCACGCAGTCGCTCCAAGGAAAATGTTTCTGTTCACACGTACATCACACACAATTTTCCCCATTAAATCGTTTGTGATAGCGTTGCCATTGCAGACGATATCAACAATTTTATCATTTGCGTTATTGAATGCATCACACACGGTGTCTAGAAGAAACTGTGTGGCAAAGGTTGTCCATCACACACAGTTTTTATGTGGTAAATGTTTGCACAGGGTGGCCTAATGCAAACAGTTTTTAAGAGGATGTCGTGTGTGCAGTGTAGATTGATCACACACGTACTGGATCCTAGAAACGTTTCTGATCTCCACGTCTATCGCAGATGTTTCGCTTTCGCAAATAGTGTGCAGTGTAATCCCTAATTAATCCCTAATTTAAAAATCACATGTTTTGAATTTGAAAGTAGGCAATCACTTATTTCATATCCAACCATGTTTATTAGAAATATAGGTTCAACCACCAATCCACAGGTACAGATACTGAAGAACTACAGAAGCACCAAGTAAAGAATGATGAACCACAGTTGTACTAAAGACCGTAAAGAGAGAGGCGAAAGACATTCTGGTTGCTAGAGAAGGTGAAGCGGAATGCCCATATTGTGCCCTCCTCCATGCATAATGCACACACGACTCTAGGCCAACCCCTTGTGATGGATGCCCGTCCATCCTTCATTGTCTTTATTACGACTTCTCGATGATCATTGTGTGTCCACCAATCATGTACTTTGCGAGGTAATCTTGAGTGAACTGCTTCGGGAACCATTGCGAACGAAAAATATTTAGACATTGTTGTCTAACAACTCATTATGGGCAGTAAAAAGAGAAGGTTGCAGAGTATGTAGTTACCATCCTACAGCTCACTGTCGTGTTGGATAGAGCATAAACAAATAATTTGCTTGCCACCATTAGTATCTTTTTGCTAGTAACCCTTTTTAGTTTCCTCACTTGATGCTTGTTCATAAATATCTCATTGCCCCATATGCAAGACGGGTCGATGCGTGGATCCTTGCCAAGGGCATATGTACCTACAAGCAACAAGTCAATATTAGAAGCTAACAAGTGTCCAGGCCTGGATCTATATGCACTACATTATGGAACGGCGAGGGGAGTACAAGCCGAGGGATGAAGCTAACCTTGGCGGAAAATGGTGGCCACTCCCGTTGTTGTCATGCATAAGTAGCGGAAAGGCATGATAAGTACAACAACCTTAACATCAAACAAATATAGTAAAGGTAAACAAAATCATCTCCAAATGATAGCTTGAATGTGTTGGTTTCAGCATGCTGTTAAAGCGGATATAAAATGGAAGCCAATGTTACCGACAGTAGGCTTAACAACCATCAAATATTGCAATTCAAATTGGTATTGTTGGAAATGAATAGAACGTAGGTAATGCTTAAACATCACACTGGATAAATGTGTAAAACTGAAATAAAGGGCATGTGTTAACTACACCGGGAATAACTAGAACCAAATATAGCCGTTCAAACTGGTATTGATGTAGTCGAGCGGCACAGTTCCGACTTGCACATAATGAACAACACATTGTGAATGACTGAAATAAACAAGGCATAAATGAGCAGTATAACAACCAAATATAGCCATTGAAAACTGGACAGAGTCTCACTGCAACCAACCTAACAAGCAAATACAGATAAACATGGCATATTCTCTAAAACTGGACAAATGCTCACTGCAACGAACCTAACAAGCAGATACAGATAAACAGGGCATCTGCTTGACAACTCGGCAAATGCTAAAAAAGCAACCTAACAACCAAATACAGATAAACAAGGAATCTGCTTGATAACTGGACAAATGCTCACTGTAACCAAACTAAGAACCAAATACATATAAACAAGGCATCTGCTCGATAACTGGAAAAATGCTCACTCCAACCAACCTAACAACCAAATACCGATAAACAAGACATCTACTCACTATAAACAACCAAATATAGCCATTCGTGAAACTGAAGTGGACAATTCATACTTAAACATCACATAGCCCTATTGAACAATACATTTTTGCATACCTAAAATAATTAAACACGGCACAGTTAAGGCACCGCACGACAAATGCTACTACAACAAAGGGTACGGGTTGGCAAGCTAGAAAAGGTATGATTTGCTGATAGAATGTTGCCTCACATTTCATGGACGGGATCCTTCGAGTTGGAAGAGCACAGACCCATGGTGCGCTCTCTGATGTCACAGATGGGCTGCTTCACCTTGGAAGAACCTTCGTGGGTGCCCTCCTCATGGTCGTGGTCATGGTCAATGAGATCTGACTTGGCAATTGAGGATCCCAAGCCACCGCCGTAGAACGTGTCCTTCAAAAATGACAAAATGGGCTCGATGGCATATAAAGCTCGCAAATCCTTGACCGCTTGGCTGAGGAGATCAGCGTCAGGGCCGTCGAAGAGATCGACGGCGGTTGAAGCAAAGGGGTTGGGGATGGACCACTTAACCTGTGACATGGCCCGCGTGAAGTCGTCGCTATGGACGAGCTTGATGTTGTAGCTAGCTTTCTCGAGATATAGTAATATGCTAGCCCACCGACATGAAGCCTTCAGCATGGCACCGTAGTCAACGTCTTCGCCGGCTTCCCCGGTGACGTGTTTCTCTTGGATCGACAGGTCGGGGAGAACGGCGGCCACCTCGCCAATGTCCACCGGAGAGGCCATGATAAACCTGTGGTCGGACGCTCGTCGGGCTCCCCAGGATACGTGGTCGAGCTTAGGCTGCGACATTCTGGAGCAGGGGATGTGGACCTGGCGGGGAGGGACAACACAGGCCTCATCTAAAAACTCAGGGGAGTGGGGAGACGGTATGGGATCGCTGGGTAACTTGAACTTTATTATCTAAGCTAGGAGGAACGGCCGGACCGACAGGGGTTGGCGGTGGCGCCGACAAGCTAGGGTTCGGGGAGGGGTGGGTGGGGGACTGTGGAGGGGGGGTGTTTGAGGATACGCCGCAGCTACTGAAAATTTTAGTAATGGTGGGTGGAGATGGTGGTGGACGAGGGAGGGTGACGGTTCAAATGCCTCGGCTACTGCAATTTTACTATAAGGTCGGTGCTGGAGGAGTGTGGGCGACGGTTGAAGTACGACGGCTACTAAAATTTGGGTAAAGTTATTAAAGCGGGGCGAGAGTGCCCAAGATCGCGCACGGTCCAATAACAATATGCGTGTATGGTAATAAGGAAAAGTGGCGCGGAACCACCGATTTTTACAATGCTCAAGGCGGCTAGTTTGTATTTACATTTCTAGCTAGCTGGTCTATCGCACACGGTCCGTACTAATTTCCAAATAAACTTACCCGTCTTTAGCTTGCACAGGTGGTGGTTTTACAGCACACTTGCATCACACACGGCTAAGCCAGTACCTCCACCCTTTGCTCGCGCTTGCGCAGTCATGGTCATTTTACAGCGCACTTGCATCGCACACAGTTGAGCCAGTACCTCCACTTTAATTTGCTCGCGCTTGCGCAGGTGTGGTTATTCACAGCGCACTTGTATCACACACGGTTAAGATATTATACCCGTGTCCGTTGAGCGTCATCAGAGTCTTTGCAGTAAAAAATAACATTAGAGAGGGTCAGAAGACAGCCACACCAACATGTGGCCGAAATATATATGAGTGAAAAGGATGGTCTGTGATGTTCAAAGTTCCAGTGCACAACTTTGACCGTGTGGGCCCACGGTTGGGCGCGTCGTCGAAGATCGATGAGTGAGGCCAGAAGTCAAGAACCACGTGGAAGTGGCCAAATATATGAAGGAATATTAGGGATGTTTAAAACATTAAATACACAATTTGGTGGCACCTGCCTCGCAAACCCGAAAGCACCCTTAGATATATATACCCTATTTTGATCCCAGGATCAGAATAGTTATTTTGATCATAGCTCAGCCTATATAGGACACCACGAGATTACTCCCGAACTCCTCGACCGGTAGCGACAAAAGAAAAAACAGAACCACCCTACTGCTCTGAACTTCTCGACCCACCACCTCCCTCTCAATCCCTCGATCCCCGCCGAGCTCCCGCCGTGCCCCAGGCCGCCGCACCGCCGCACGACCTCCCTGACCACCCCACTACCACGCGCCCTCCCGGATTCCCCCATCGCCGCCCACCCTCTTGGAGTCCCTACCGCAGCCCCCATCCTCAAATCCATACATGAGGCCGCCACAGTCGGTTGGCGGCGCGCCGCCCTCGGCTCCGAATCCCGGCGCAAGCCCCACAACAGTCGGCCGGCGGCACACCTCCCCTGGTCCAGAATTCCTGCGCGAGCCCCATCGGCCGGTTCCTCCTACCTCCTCTCGGCGATGGGCCCCTCTGCCGCCGACGCGGTCGTCTCACAGAGCCCACTACAGCATCCCACAGGCTCTAGCTCCGTTGCCTCAATGCCATCACGCCTTGCGCTCCGCTCGACGCGGTCTACGTGGGCCACACAAGCAATCTAGCATGAGCCTATGACACCATGGGCATCATCGCTACCTTCGCTACCTCGTGCTATAGCCATGACCCCTCTGCGCGTCATCACCGTGGTGATAGAGGATCAGAGGATGTTGGGGGAGGTGCTCGTGAAGATTGAAGATGTAGCAGCTCGGGCTGTGAAAAAGTGGCAGGTCGAGAGATTCCTCCTCCACACGCAGGGATGCTAGCCACCGCATCGAGGGGCAATGGCCTCCCCGGCCAGCGTCTTTCACCCACCACCACGTGGCCGCGCTGCAACCACTGTTGTACACTAGTTTGGGAGGATACCCGCCATTAAAGGCTGCCTCAGCTTTTCCCCAAGCTCACAACATCTACCGTAGTGGTCTGCCTCATCGTCCTGCAACGCACAAGGTCCGCGGCCAAAACATGGTGAGCTGATGCAGCCGTACTACTACTAATGCGATTCAGTGAAGAAGGGATATTAAGAACAAATTTCAAAGATCCCTCTGCTGAAAGTTCAGAAAAAATAGAGAGACAAAGTTCAAAGATCCCTTTGCTGAATATTAGCATGCACCGCAAATTTGACTTCTATCAGACAACAAAAAAAGTGTCAGCGTATAGTTGGCAGTGGTTCCATTTCTCATAGAATCTACAGGGGATCCCTTCCTGCTATGTCGAGCAATTCACTTGCTGTAAAAAATTCTGTATACTATATTTGGGAGCCTCATGACGCACACTAGTTTACATTCTTCACCGATGCATCGCTTTTCTCTGGAGTTGAAAGACAAGGAAGTTCATCCTAGCAGACTATGTGGTACAGTGTGTATATTAAATGAAGGAAAACAAATAGCAAGTGTCTAGCAGCATCAGTGTCTGGCTGCCTATAATTCTTCTCTCTATGTGTGTGCACACGCACTGCACACGAGCATCAGTAAGAGGAAAAAATGGAGGCACCCGGGGCCAGGACCTGGTGGAGTAGACTGGCCGGAGTAGTCGTGCTAGGCCATGGCATCTGACCGCGGACGATGACGATTATGCAATGTTGTAGCTTGCTGCCGTTGGGTGCGTGCATTCTGTTGGTGTGTTGCGTGAGTGGTGAGTGTGTGCGTCGTGCTAGTAGTATGTGCAGGGTGCATGCATGTACGAGTGCACATGCGTATTGTCACACATGAACTCAAAAGAGTTGCAGATTTTGTAGCCAACTCGTGTGCACCATAGCTGTTCGTGTCTATGCCCCAAAAGGAGAATACTAAATTTATCTCTACTACTATTAAACAAGCAAACATATTCATTGCTAAGCGCACCCAGCCTAAGCTACACAAAATAGTACAAACCAATTACACCCCATGATGAGGATCACTTAATTTAATCTAATCGTTAAGATTATACTAATCCTCAGCCAAAACCGTGTTTAGCAATTTTCATGGGCAGACGAAAACTCTGCTGCCCGCAGTTGTTCAACTACGAGGATAAGAAGGCACAATATAATATACGAGAAACAACCAGATCGGGGCGACAGTGCATCTTTAGGAGAGGATAAGAGGAGAGGGAGGAGAAGAAGAAGCCTGGCAGCGGCTAAGGAGGTGCTTGACAGCGAGCGGGCTCCAGCGGCTACCTGGCGCGAGGAGGATCGGGGCGCTTCCTCGGCCGCGACGCCACCTGCCCAAAAGGACCAGCGCTCCCCGCCGCCTGCCTCTCCTACCCACGTGAAGCTACCGCTCCCCTCCTCCTCCGCCGCCCCAATAGCGCCCACCCCGTCATCCGATCGTTGCACCAGCGCCCACCCGGTGGCCCTTGCTGGCCCTCCCCGCCGGCCCCGCGACGTACCTGCCGTCTTCTCAATCTGCAAGCAGGGGACATGTCAGCGCCCTCCCAGTGGCCCTCGCTGGCCATACCCACGTTGTACCCGCCGTCTCCCCAATCCACGGCTAGGGGACACGCCGAGAACCTTCAGTCCTGAGGCCGCCGTGCCGGAGGTCTTCCATCTTAGGTTTGTTTTCTTTACGGTATTTCCTCAGTGATTTGCTGCTTCAACTTTTGTTCTAGTGCTCCTCAAATTGATGTAATCAAGAGTATGTCCAAGATCACCATTTTAGATTGTGAAGTTTGTTGTAATCTATACCTGTCGCTCTGAACTTCATTTGTAATTTTTCAGCGATGCACATCTTTACTACTCCCTCCATTTCTGTATACAAGGCCACTATCTCAGATTACAGGTACCTAGGTAGAATTTAA
This sequence comes from Triticum urartu, assembly GCF_056163025.1. NCBI lineage: Eukaryota > Viridiplantae > Streptophyta > Magnoliopsida > Poales > Poaceae > Triticum > Triticum urartu. The sequence continues at coordinate 325,296,606 of NC_141879.1, forward strand.
TGTGTGCTTTGCCATCCAACTCTTCTTTTGTTTACCATGAACATTAACACCCCACATGCAATCCTTCGGGCGGCGAACAGCAAGCAAACTCCGTCACTCCCCTTGCTCCGCCCGTGAAGAGCAATTTTTAATCCCGCGCACAGCTCTCTCTTCCCCCCCCCCCCCCCCCCGCTTTCACTCGTTGCATGCAGCCATGCAGAGCATGCATTGGACGTCCGAAAAACGGGCTACAAATACTTGCCCGCGCCATCTTTTGCTCGTCAGCGCCATTTTTTTCCATATTCTTGCCCGCGCCATCTTTTGCTCGTCCACGCCATCTTTTCCAAACGTTCGCGGGCGCCAAACACTGACCTGTTTGCTATTTATACTCCACTGTTCATACTGAGACGCATCAAGTTGTAGGCCAGCGGCTATAAACCAAAGGATGTTTCCTGATTTGAACGTCCGTGTAGAGGAGGTTGAAGACGACATCCATGGTGGTGGTAGCGGATATCGGTTCAGTGGCACTGGCGGAGGTTCTACTGGTGCTGTAGGTCATGGAGCCGCCGAACGAGGGACGCTCGGCCTCGTCGGGCACGTGATCACCAAAGGTTGGCGCGCCGGCCAGACCTCGTCCAGCGCCGCATGAGCCAGACGTGGGCATGCCGCCCTCGGGTTGGTCGGTCGCGGACGAGGCGGCTTCGAGGCATCGGCTTCCTCGAGCAATATCAGACGAGGTGGCGGAAGAAACGGCGGGCGTCTCGGTTTGGTCAGCCGCGGGCACAACTTCGAGCAGGCCAGCAGCGGTCACGGTGGCTTCAATCAGGCCGGCAGCGGGCACGGCGGCTGTAGTCAAGCCAGCAGGGGACGCTGTGCTGGCAGCCTTGGGCTTACCGGTTGAGGTCGTCGCATCGTCATGGGTCATGATGGTTTCGGGCGCGCTGTTGAACGAACTGTGGGCATCGGAGATGCTACGTGGATTTATCCCACGACAAGGTCCAGCAGCTCTGGCACGGGAGGTGACACCTCCGGAGCGCGCCGCGACACAGACGGTGTGGGCAGCAGCTCTGGCACGGGAGGTGACACCTCCGGAGCGTGCCGCGAGACGGACGGTGCAGGAAACAATTCTGGCATGGGGGGTGATACCTCCGGCACGGGTGGTTTGTCGAGCACGGCTGGTGACGAGGATGAACCGGTCGACGGCACGAATGGTGTGGGCGTTGATCTCAGTAAGTTTTTATCTCCATTTATGTGTTAGAGGTTTTGCATGAGTACTGGTTAAGGTTGTCACGTAGAGGTTGCATTAGTTTATAATCTCTGATGGTTAGGGAGTACGTAGTGTATAGTGAAACAGTAGTTGTAAAGTTCAAAACAGTAAGCAATGAACTAAATAGTGTGATCATTTGTATGCAGATCATTTCGGAAACATCGTAAGGAGGACATGGTATTCTGACGACTGCAAGCGCAACATATATTCACAGATTCTGGCGAGAAATGGTAATGGTAGGTTGAAGCGTGGTCTTCCCAAACAATTGGCACAACTCTTGCATGTTTCCCCGAGGTGTCTTAGGTGCATATGGAATAGAAGCCAAACTCTTCATGGAGTCAACTCTGTGATCAACAAGAAGGCAAAAAATTGTGGACGGAAAAGGGTTGAGATAGACACTACCGTGATGGAGGCAATACCCTTGGGTCAGCAGACGACTATATGCGATCTTTCGGCGGCAATGCATATGAAGAGCTCCACTGTTTATAGTCGGTTGAAGGAAAAGAAGATCAGGCGTCACTCAAATGACCTTAAGCCTGACTTAACAGATGACAATAAGAAGGCACGTGTTCGGTACTGCCTGTCCCAGCTGGTGCCCGGGAGCTGTCCGGAAAATCCTGTGTTCAAGGCAGGATATGATCAAGTTCATATAGATGAAAAGTGGTTCTACGGCACGAAGAAAAGCCAGAAATTTTACTTGGGCCCCACAGAACCAAATCCGAAGAGAAGCGTGAGGAACAAGAACTACATAGAGAAAGTGATGTTCTTGTGTGTCGTCGCGAGACCGAGGTTTGATGCTGATGGAAATTGCACTTTTGATGGCAAGATCGGTGTGTGGGCATTTGTTGAGAAGAAGGCTGCCTTGAAGAAGAGCAAGAACAGAAAACATGGGGCTTTGGAGCTCAAGCCCATTCTGGTTGTGAACAAGGAAGTTAGTCGCACGTTCCTCATCACGAGAGTAATTCCTGCGATAAAGGCAAAGTGGCCTGCTGAGGACCGCCATCAAACTATTTACATCCAGCAAGACAATGCCAAAACTCATGTTTTGGTGAATGACAAGGAAGTTTTAGAGGTGGCACAGGCCAGTGGTTGGGACATTAGGATCGTATGTCAGCCACCAAACTCTCCAGATGAAAACATTTTAGATCTTGGCTACTTTGCTTCTATCCAGTCTATGTTCCACAAAAAGATGCCAAAAAATATCTAGGAAATATTGGATAAAGTGGATGAATCTTATGCTGAGTATCATGTTCAATGGATGAACCGGATTTGGCTAAGTCATCAAGCTTGCATGCTGAGACAATTAGGCTTAAGGGTTCCATTCACTATGCCCTTCCTCACATTAAGAAGAAGCTGCTCGAGAGGCAAGGTCGTCTACCGATTAGGCTTAAGTGCGAGCCGTCATATATCTTAGCTGCCGAAGAATTTCTCAATCCGTAGATGGTGTTCTATCCGCGTAAACCTTTTGTAGTGGAAACATCTATGCTTTAATGTATGCAAAGTGGCCTGCCGAGGACTGTCATCAGTTCGTAGATAGTGTTGCATCAGCGTAATCCTTTTGTAATGGAAACATCTATGCCTTAATGTATGCAAGTTTTTACCATTCAGATTCAACTTTTTTGTACTCCATTATCACACTTAGTCGTCACACTTAAACAAGAGTAGCAATGTTCATAAATCATAAGCGCACAAGACTAAAACATGACTCATAACTTGAACAACGCAAGATTAAAGGAAGAGTAGCACAGTTCATAATCCAACAATGGAATGACACTTCAAACTTGACAACACAATGATCCAAGACATGAAAGAGGAGACTACTTCTCATCTACAAGCTCAATATCAATGGAATCCGGCACTACCGTGTCCGGGTCAAATGTATCAGGTGCATACTCACCTCGCCGGTCGTAGTTTTCGGAGTCCGGAATATGTACCACTTCGGGTGGATACATCTCTGTTACGTCGTCAACGAAGACACCTTCTTCCTCCTCATAGTTATCAAGGTCTTCTTCCATGCCGACGAGGTCTCTGGCTAGCAGAACCTGTGCATGTTCGGTCCCCTTCTCTACGTCAAGCCACGTTCCTAATGCACTCAGAGATCGCATGCTCCATGGTGGCATCTTCTCCGACAACTGTACGTCGACGGCGCCTAGCTGCTGGTCTTCTGTCTCTGCGCCGGAGTCGATAAGGCCGGTGATGAAGTCGAACTCGTCGTGGTGGACGGCGGCTACGGCTGCCATGTCGTTGCCTGCAGCCCGGCCATCTCCGATGCTTGAAACAAAGCTGCGGCTGCCGCTTGCAGCCCAGCCGTCGACACCGCTTGAAACGTAGCCGCCGTCGCTTGCAGCTTCCTATCCGCCGCCGCTTGAAACAGAGCCGCCGTGGCCTGCAGCCCAGCGTCCGCTGCTGCTTGAAACCGAGCGGCAGCCTGCGTGCGACTTGCTGCCATCGCCATCTATAACCCAGCCTCCGCTGCCACTGCCTCCACTAGCCATAGGAGAAGAGAAGAAGATGGAACGGATGAGGAAGGAAGAAGGAGAAGAGCGGACGCAAGCAATGAATAGGAGATGAGCGGATGTCTAGCAGAAAGTAGCTAGCGTCATTATCACAGCATGCATGCATGCATCAAACTGGTTTGCTTATACGAGGAAGGATCATTAATTCTTACCTCGTTTTGTGTTGGTGGCCTTGTATAGATGCAATATGTATTTTTGATAGTGGCCTTGTATACAAAAATGGAGGGACTATCAAGTTTATAGTCATCAAGTAGTCCTTAATTTTTAGATAATATTAACATTTGTATTAATGATTACAGGGTCTTATCAAGAATTTCATCACACCCACTGCTTTCCAACCGAAGTATTTGCCGCCTGTAGCCATGCGCAAGTGTCGTCACCTGCATCTCCTTTGTGTGTTCCTGTCCCTCCCTGTTGTGACTTGCATCTTTCTACCTTGCTTCAAATTTAATTTGATTGGGACTACTTGATTGAATGTCAAATAAAGATCAACTTTATCTCTGATTGATTCATGGAAGTGCAAGCTGAATTATGTTCTGAATATTCTGATTATTACTTGCAAGTTATATTCTACCACAATTGTTGGGGATATGACTATCAGGTATGACCCGCCCAGGAGGGGCCGGGTCATCCCTATGGCGGTTCATCTCAATGAAGCCCAAGAGCATATTAACAATGGCGGTTCATAGATAGGCTTAGTAGATGGCCCAAACCCAAAGGCGGCTTAAGGCCCACGGATATAAATCGCCATGTACATAGACTTGTATTGTAAGGCATGTAAGAAAGGTCACCGAGCCGGATACATTATATAAGCCGGCCGGGACTCTGTAGGCCGCAGGGCATCAACCCGTGTATATAAGGGGATGACCCAGCAGCGGCTTAGGACAAGAAACAACAAATCGAGAGCCAGGTTAAGCGTATTCGCTCCTTGGTCATCGAAACCCTAGCAATACCACCTCCAACTGGATTAAGCTTTTACCTTCACCGCAAGGGGTCGAACCAGTATAAACTCCTTGTGTCCTTTGTCCCGATTAACCCCTTTAAGCTAATCTCGTTGCGATGGCTCCACGACTAAGTCTTCACACTAGGACATCTGCCGTGACAATTCCACGACAGTTGGCGCCCACCGTGGGGCTATCGCACGATGGTTTCAAGTTCTTAGAGGGCAACTTCGATGACCAAGAGTCATCGCGGCAAGCTCTACATCGATGACATAGGCTGGGGCCCCGAGGCCGGGTCAATTGAGTACGGGTACTGGGCCCCCTTCGGTGGAATTCACGTCTTCATCGGCAAGGTCGACGAACCGGGCCTTGAGCCGGACATCTGCACCGACATCATCGAGACGGCTCAGCGTGTGAGACCCGCCCAGGTTCGGCCCGCCATGAATCGTGCCTTCGTGGGATTTATCCATGGAGCGGATTCTGAGGATAGATCGACATCTGGTGGTGAGGCTGTGGTTTACTCTTATGGTGAGTCATCCACTGGTGAGACCGAGTCATTGTATCAACTTCAAGACGGCCGGCTTGGGGGCTGTTCCGATGGCGATAGTATTCCAGACCCCTGTGAGCTGCCGAACTAGGTTGCAATCTTCATGGCCGGTACACAACCTGTGCAGCACTCGTCGACGACAGCAGAGCTGATTTCCGAGTCAGCAGCGACAACGGCTGCCAGGGCAGGAGACCTGGTGCGCCCACCAGGTCAGGTCTTAACTGACCTACTGGATAAGCTGACAGCATTGTTAACAGAAGTGGTTAACCCGGCGGATCAGGATCATCATAATGCGGCGGTCGCAAAATTGCGCGATGAGATAGCGCTGGCCAAGGAGGAGCTAAGCACAGAAAACACTAGGATGGCCGAGGAGCGGGCTGCTTTGGATGCTCAGGCGCAACGGATTCGGTTGCAGTCTTACCGACTCATGCTAGATCAGAACGCTTCAAACGAAGTCATGAGGAGGAGGCATCAAACTCTTCTTCCCTTGATTTACGAGGCAAGAAATCTCTTTAACACACCGAGAGAAGGAACCGGCAACCCGGCAGTGGTCAACCGGGTCAAAGCACCTGGGACGGGTATGCCGATTCAGCCGCGCACGACGGACCCGCCTCGTCAGAACAATAACCCGCCGCAGTACGTGCGGACGCCACTGGGTCATTACTCTAATCCTTTGGATAACATGATCGCTGCGGCGTCACGATTGGTGGCTCTCCCGGTTGAAGGCGAGTCACCGACGGCGGTTGAAACACGAAGGGCTAGAGAGCTCCTTCAGACAGCACTGGTACAACAGCAGGCTTATTCTTACAGTCGTGACAGGATTCACTCCACCCCTCGCTTGAGCCAGAGTTATAGCAGCCATATCGATGAGCCGACTGTGCCAAGCAGTGGGCGGAACCATAACCCGCCTTGTGGACATGACCCGGCGGGCGGTGGCGCTGATGCTCAGAATGTAGTGGACAAGGTAGAGCGCGTCGAGAGGCCGAGCTGGCGGCACAGTATGCGGCCCGTCAACCTACTTCGGTTCATCCAACCACTTCTGTGGAGCCAGGTGTAAACTTCAGGAATTTGGGTGTGCCATGTTTAGTGCCGGCCCTACGTAATGAGCGTCTACCCAAGGATTTCAAGGGTCCTCGCAAGGTGCCTAACTATATAGCCGATTTACCTCCTGAGGCATGGATTGAGAGTTATGAGATGGCCATGGAATTGCTAGATGTCAGCGATGATGCGTGTGCTAAATATTTCCCCCTGATGTTGGAGGAAACGGCCCACACTTGGTTGAGGGGGCTCCCTGCCAATTACATCGGGTCATGGGCCGAGTTAAAAGCTCGGTTCATCCAGAATTTCAAGGATACATGTAAGCAGCCCATGTCAATTGTGGATTTAGCCTCATGTGTCCAAGAAGAAGGTGAGTCGACAACCCATTGGGTGCGTCGGGTCTCAACAATCCCGCACTCGTCGGATCGCGTCAATGCCGACTCAGCAGTGTTGATGTTGGAAAACAATTGTCATTTCACGCCCCTAAAGCAGAAATTAGGGTGGCTCAAACGCCACTGCAATGACATGGGGACACTGATGGCGGCTCTGGTTAAGTATGCTGACTCTGATGGTACCAAGGACCCCGAGTCTGACGACGAAAAAGCCGGGAAAGGGAAAGATGAGCAACAACACCAAGGGGCAGCAGCATAACCTGGCAACCTAGGGAGGCAACGGTAAGCGCAAGGCTGATAATAGTGTTGACTTTGTGGCTAACTCCAATGCGCAGCATAACGGTCAGCGTCGTAAGGGTAAATCGCCACCACGGACCAGAGGATCCGGTTTCAATCTTGAACAGATGCTAAATCAGCCCTGCCCAAGACATGGTACGCAAGAAAGAGCGTCTGGGCACCTCTGGAAGGATTGTTACATTATGAAGGAGTACAAGAATTCCAATCTTTTTCAAGACAGTCATGGGCCAGGTGGCGGTTCGGGATCTGGCTCTCACGGACCGAGTTATGGCGGTGACGGCTCTAACTCTGGATTCCAAGGAGATCAAGGTAATCACGGCAACCAGGGTGGTTACGATCAGCAGAGTAATCAGGGGAGTCAACAGCAACAACAGTCTGGTTATCAGAGCAACCCGAAGCAGTTGAATAGTGGACATTATCATGTCTACACCACTAGCTTATGTAAGCATGACCAGAAGCTTCATAAGAGGGCAATCAATGCTGTTGAGCCGACGGTTCCCCGTTACTTGCGCTGATCTGAGCAGCCCATTGTGTGGAGTCGGGAAGATCACCCGCCCCGGGTTGATAATCCGGGCCACTTGGCTTTGGTGGTCGCACCTCAGGTCGGAGGGTATAAGTTCACCAAGGTACTCATGGACAGAGGGAGCAGGATCAATATCCTTTATTATGAAACTTTCTGTCGCATAGGGTTGACTGATAAAAATCTTAAGCCGTCAGACACTGTTTTCCATGGCATGGTACCTGGTAAGTCAGCCTACCCAGTTGGTAAGATAGATCTCGAGGTTGTTTTTGGAGATGATCATGACTCTAGATCGGAGGCATTGACCTTTGAAGTGGTCAAGATCCACAGCCTATATCACGCTCTGTTTGGACGTCCGGCTTATGCCAAGTTCATGGCGCGGCCTTGTTATGTGTATCTGCAGCTCAAGATGCCGGGTTACAAGGGAACCATTACAGTGCATGGGAGCCGTAAGATAGCTTTGGAATGCGAAGAAGGTGATGCGTCTTATGCTGAGTCGGTTTGTGCAAAGGAGGAGTTAAAATTTTATAAGGACAATGTTGATCCGGCGGATATGACATCTTTGAAAAAGCCAACTATAGAGCATGATCTGGTCTTAAAGTTTAAATCGGCAGAAGATACCAAGATGGTTGATTTTGTTCCTGGCGATTCATCCAAGCAGTTCAGTATTAGTGCTAATCTGGATCCGAAATAGGAAAACGCGCTCATCGGGTTCATCCGTGAGAACCGGGACATTTTTGCATGGAAACCTTCAGACATGCCAGGTGTACCGAGGGAACTTGCTGAGCACACTCTTAATATTGATCCCAAGTTTAAACCGGTCAAGCAAAATTACTCCGGTATATGATATTATCTATGTAGGATATTTGGTCACTTTAAGAGCGGTAGCGATTCGCCCGCATCCATACTGCCTCTAATGTTGCGGTTGTTTTTTCCGTCCGCCTCCGCGGTTTGATGTATATCAACATAATGCGGCTAACTTGCCCGTTTGTATGGTTCACCGCGTCGCTTCACCGTCATGGTCAACTGATCATCAACTCGGCGGCGGATAAATCCTGGCCTAACATATCAGGTGAAATCCATCCAGTATATTTTTATATTATATATTGCTTTCTTTAAAAGGGAAATTACTCCGTCTTGCAAAAGATATCTAATGCAGGACCCTAACCGCCATATTGGTGCAAATTTAAAAGCCGTCAGAAAATTTCTGGCTTAAAAAGAAGGATTCTGGTTTAAAATCCGGCTCAAGGGAAAGCTGTCTCCCACAAAGCTTTGAAGCTCTCAATATCCGGTTTAAGAATTTCCGGTTCAAAAGAATAATCTCTCGCAAGTTCAAGTTCTCAGGAAAAATAGAAAGGACCAAAGAGAGTTTGTTGCAAAAGCACAGTTCAAACATAGGTGCCCCTTGAGCACAGCTCAGAAGGTCATTTGGGGGCTTCCTGTTCAAACGTAGGTCGTATTCGAACTAAAGAGAACATAGCTTTCGGCACCCTCTTGATCGGCACAATGCCAAACTCACTAGGGGGCTTCTTGATCGTATTCGAATCATAGCTTAACCCCTTTTGGGTCCGACTTTGATCGTATTCGTATCAGAGTTGTTAAAAAACTCTCAAGGTCATTTGGGGGCTTCCTGTTCAAACATAGGTCGTATTAGAACCAAAGAGAACATAGCTGTCAGTACCCTCTTGATCGGCGTAACGCCAAAGCCACTAGGGGCTACATGATCGTATTCGAATCCTAGCTTAACCCCTTTGGTCCGGTTTACTGATCGTATTCGAATCAGAAGCCTCAAAATTTTCTCTCTGTTTTACCTAAGTTTTTGAAAACAGTCTTTTGGGTTTGTCTTGAGACTTTTTGCTCATATCTGAAGCATATATATGTGGTTTCGGTTAACCCGGCTTGACTTTGGATGATAAGTCTCCATCATATGACAATCATAAACATTTGGAAGTTTTGGCTTCTAAAGATTGGGTTATCACCCTTACTGCATAGGTATCCTAAACCGGCAGTACGATTCAATATCACAAGAACCGGTTTTCCAAACCGGATTATATTATTCAAATCTTTAATAGCCAACATGGCTTGATTTTTATGGTTATCAATAACCAATATTATGATTGAGGTTTTCAAAGTCGTTTCAGCGCAATGGATATTATTTTATCAATGGATATAATTTATTCTACAATGGAAGGAATAGTCCCGAGTCGCTGCAGGCTTACGGCCCAGCACTTGGGGGCTACATTATTCAGATTGAGATTATATCAAATATGCAAGTCCCATGTCACTGCCAACATGCACCATGGCACTTGGGGGCTAATGCAAAGTCATTTTTTGGCTCACTTTATTGAAGATCCGACTCATCACATTGTAATGAGCCGGCCCTTGAGGGCTACCAATTGCTCCTATAAAAAATTCAAGGTACACAAGACTCAACCCATTATATTGAAACATCCACTACTCAATTGGTAGAGTACAAAGCTCTTAAACCTTATGGACGTGGGTTCAAGCCCCATGGTGGAGATTACATCATATGATGTTATTATCAATGAATCATATACAAAGTCCCAGCTCAGTAATATCTTACTGAGCCGGCCCTTGGGGGCTACATGTTGCTGCTCAAGTTTACATGATCATATTTACAAAGTCCCTGCTCATTATTGCATCATGACCCGGCCCTTGGGGGCTACACTGGTTGAAATTTTTATGAGCATAAGGCAATTACATGTCCCAGGTTGCTGCAAGCATGACAACCTGACACTTGGGGGCTACAGGTGATATGCATATAAGGGAGGAATAACTTCAAATTCTCAGTTTTGAGCAAATCAGGTATTATATTATTATCGGAGAAATTTGCAAAGTTTATGACCCGGCGTCATCATAAGATTAACCCGGCATCAGCAACAATTACATGACCCGGTGTCATTTGTTTATAACCCGACAATTTTGGCAATCTTAAATCGGCAAGATCTACATCTTTAAGCCGGCTGAATATCAATTGAATATTTCAAGACCCATATTTTTGTCAAAGTCAGAGCATGGAAGGCCGACTCAAATGGATTACTTCTTATAATATCTCTCTACAAAGAAACCAATGTCAGAAAATTGATTATGAAGCTGGCCTATTGACCCGGATTTTTTAGAAGAAGTGCTCGGATTTTTGCATTGGTAATGTTTGAACACATCTACTAAGGAGATTTGCTATGAGATCATGGATACGCATCCAAGAGGAAATGACAAGGACTTAAGTATGATCAGGTGCCGGTTCAGGAAAATATTTAACCCGAAGCACAACCTATCAAGTTTGTTCTTGTGTTTATTTTACAGGATCAGTTTAACATGGATAAATCCAAATTAAACTGGGGGCTAATGTCGGGGATATACCCCGCGGGGTAACCCGGCCGGATGTATGACCCGCCCAAAGCTTGGCGAATCACAAGTAACCCGCCCAATCTTGGCGACTCATTAATAACCCGGCGGGCGGGTCAGACGGACAACAAGGCCCAAGGCCCAGAAGGCCGGCTCATGTCATGGTGGGCTGGCTTAAGAGGAAAGCATAAGGACTATTCCCTTACAAAGGAAGCAAGACTAGGACTCCACTTGTAATAGAGTAATCCTAATCCTAATAGGACTAGTCATGTGACCTGCCCCTTCAACATATATAATGAGGGGCGGGGCACCCCAAGAGGAAGAAGAAAACAATCGCTAGGGCTAGACACAAAGGGGGAGCCGGCTCATGCGGCGACTCTCTCATGAGCATAATGAGATCTAGCCACAAACAACAGGTAGGGCTATTCGGGATGATGTTTCTTGGGGCCCGAAGCTGTCTAAATCCTTGTCTTGTGTTGCGTCTCTCGATTCCGCTCAACCCCTCTCAAGCTACTACAAAGATGCGTTGGCCTCACGACTAAGCCCTCACACTAGGACATCTGCCGTAACAATTCCACGACAAGTTTCTTCATCGCTTTAACGAAGAGAGGCGTAAGACCATTGGTGAAGAGGTAGCCTGACTCTTGGCGGCTGGGTTTATTATTGAGGTGTTCCATCCTGAGTGGTTGGCTAACCTGGTGCTGGTACTTAAAAAGAATGGCACTTGGCGTATGTGTGTGGATTACACGGATTTAACACAAGGCTTGTCCGACTGATCCTTTTGCTCTCCCTCGTATTGATTAGATTATCGATGCTACGGCGGATTGTGAGCGTTTGAGTTTTTTTATGTTTATTCTGGTTATCATCAGATCAAGATGGCAGTTAAGGACCAGGAGAAGACAACTTTCATAACTCCCTTTGGAGCCTTCTGCTATGTGTCTATGCCTTTTGGGCTCAAGAGTGCCCAGGCGACTTATCAGAGATGTGTGCGGAATTTCCTTCATGATCAAATTGGGCGCAATGTTCATGCTTATGTGGATGATATTGTGGTGAAATCCAGAGAGAAAGAGACATTGATAGACGATTTGAAGGAAACCTTTGATAATCCCCGTGTCTATAAAATGATGCTTAACCTGGCCAAGTGTGTTTTTGGTGTGCCGGTAGGTAAGCTCTTGGGCTTTTTGGTGTCTAACAGGGGCATTGAAGCTAATCCAGAGAAGATCAAGGCCATCGCTTCTCTGGCTAAACTGGCGTGTGTCAATGATGTGCAATGTCTGGCGGGTCAGATTGCGGCATTAAGCCGGTTCATAAGCCGGTTAGGAGAGAAGGCCATCCCTCTGTATCAGATGATGAAAAAGACATATAATTTTGTCTGGAGTGATGCCGCTAATGCAGCGTTTGAGGACCTAAAGAAGCATCTGGCTGAGCCACCTGTTCTGGTTGCTCATGTTGATAAAGAGCCATTATTGTTGTACGTAGCAGCCAATGCCCAGGCTGTTAGTGTGGCTATTGTGGTGGAACAGAAGGAGGCATGCAAGGAATATCCGGTTCAAAGGCCGGTTTACTACATCAGCGAGGTGCTTATTGAGTCCAAGCAGAGATATCCGCACTGGCAGAAACTAGTATATGGGGTGTTCATGGCCAGTCAGAAGCTTAAGAAATATTTTCTGGGTCATCCCATCACTGTGGTTAGTTCCGCTCCTTTAGGGGACATTATTCAGAACAGAGAAGCCACATGCCAGATAGCCAAGTGGGCCATTGAGCTTGGTCCTCATGGTTTGAAATATATGCCTCACACAGCCATTAAGTCTCAGGCGCTGGTGGATTTCATCAATGACTGGACAGAGCTGCAGATGCCTGAGGAAAAGCCAAATAACACTTACTAGACTATTCACTTTGATGGGTCCAGGCAATTGGAGGGCTTGGGGGCTGGAGTTGTGCTTGCTTCCCCTTGAGGTGATAAATTTTGTTATATTCTCCGTTTGATGTTCCCTTGCACTAACAATGCAGCCGAATATGAGGCCTTGCTCCATGGTCTTCGGATGGCTAAGGAGATGAACTTAAGCCGGGTTAGGTGCTTCGGTGACTCAGATTTGGTGGCTCAACAAGTCTCTAGTACTTGGGATTCTAAGGATCCTCTCATGGCGGCTTATCGACGAGGGGTGGACATTATTGCTGGTCACTTCAAGGGTTATCAAGTTGAGCATGTTGATCGGAGGAAAAATGAAGTGGCTGATGCCTTAAGCCAGTTGGGTTCTCAACGTAAACCGGTGTCGCCTAATGTCTTTCTTGACGTTTTGCATAACCTGTCGGTCAAGTTACCTACATAGGAGGATTTGGCTATTCCTGACCCGGAAGCTCAGTTGGTGGTAGCTCTTCATGTAATTCCTAATTGGACAGTCCCTTATTTGGCCTATATGACCCGGGGCGAGTTACCTGAGAATGAAACCTTAGCCAGGCAGATAACCCGGCGGTCTAAGTCAATGACAATTGTCAATGGAGAGTTGCATCACCGCAGTGTTACAGGGGCCTTTCAACGTTGTGTTTCTCCAGAAGAGGGCCGTGAGATCCTGCGCGAGATTCATGAAGGAGACTGCGGCCATCATGCCGGTTCAAAGTCTCTCGTGGCTAAAGCTTTTCGTCACGGGTTTTATTGGCTAACTGCTCATGCTGATACTGAAGACCTAGTCAGTAGGTGTGATGGATGTCAGAAATTTTCACGACGAGCCCATGTGCCGGCTCAAGAATTGATGATGATTCCAATTACGTGGTCGTTTGCAGTTTGGGGGCTTGATATGGTTGGACCCTTCAAAAGATCCATGGACAAAAAGACACATCTCCTGGTGGCGGTTGAAATTTTTACAAAGTGGGTTGAGGAAGAGCCAGTCAGTAAGTGTGCTGCGGCAACGGCGGTTCAATTCATGAAGAAGGTGATCTTCTGTTTTGACTTCCCACACAACATTATAACAGACAATGGCACTAATCTTTCCAAGGGTGCTATGGAAGAATTTTGTCAACGTGAGCATATCTGGTTTGATGTATCATTAGTGGCTCACTCCCAATCTAATGGTCAAGCTAAGAGAGCCAATCAAGAGATCCTGAGAAGCATCAACCCCGGCTTATGGTTCCCTTACAAAGGACGCCGGGTTGTTGGGTGGAGGAGTTACCTTCCGTGTTATGGAGCATCAATACGCCTTTCTTTATGGTTTACGGAGCAGAGGCGGTTCTCCCTAGTGACATCCGTCATGACTCACCTCGTGTGGCGGCTTATGTTGAAGCTGACAATGAAAAAACACGTCAGGAAGCACTTGACCTATTGGATGAGGAACGTGACATCGCGGCGGCTCATTCGGCGATTTACTAGCAAGATCGGTGTCATTACCATAGCCGCCGGGTTAAAACTAGAACTTTCCAAGAAGGCGATCTGGTGCTCCATCTTATCTAGGATCAAACTGATATGCACAAGTTATGCCCACCTTGGGAAGGACCTTTTGTCAGGACCCCGATTCCAAGTCACATCGATCTAGCCGGTAACACCTCATATCACTTTGCGGCCTCACGCACGGTATCCCACGGGTGTCGCCTTACCATGGCCCGGGACCGTTTGCGCCTTTTGGCTCACGTATATGATAGTGTCGCTAGCATCCATATGACAGAGAACCCAGGCCGACATGGCTAGTCGTGAACCCAAAGCAGCACAGACCTATGGAGACAGGCATACATGAATCACATCGAGCATGTCGGTCATCAGCGAGTGATTCCGGGCTGTAGCACTGGGCTAACAGGACTCCGGGGAACCCGGGCTGTAGCAGGCTAGGCAGGACTCCGGATATCACCGCGTGACATTTCCCCGAAGGGACAGACATAGGAACGAAGTGAAACACATGCCGGCCAGTCAAGTGTCCTGAGCAGAAGTGCTGGGCTAGCAGGACTCCGGTGAACCGGGCTGTAGCGGACTACTATGGCTCGAGGAACACTAGACTACATTTCCCCATAAGAAAGGCTGCCAAGGATAAACAACTAGATTGTCGGATCACACTCATACCAAGCATTTCAATCATACACACAATATGCCCGATATGAGTACATACAACATGGCATCACAACAAAACTCTACAACTCAAGTACTTTATTTAAAGGCTCCAGAGAGCCATACATAACAAGTTCATACAGATAGGGGTCACATGACCCGACACTCAAGTCATACAATCATACAAGCACATGCGGAAGCAACTAGTCTGAGTACAGACTCTAGAAAGAAAGAAGGCTTTTCGAAGCCTGTCTATCTACATAGGGCCCTCCATGGCCAGGATCACCACCTGGGTGGCTAGTCACTCGTCGACGTCAAGGTCTACGTAGAACCCATCGGAGGGGGCGGTGTTGTCTGAAAACAGTAATTAAGCAAACATGAGTACAAAGGTACTCAGCAAGTCTTACATCAGATCCTACTATACATGCTTATTCTCAAGAAGGTGGTGGGGTTAATGCAGCAAGCCAGCTTTGACTCTTGGCTAAGCTATCCTACGAAACTCCACCAGTAAAATAGTTTTCGCACACGAGTCCACTACTCACCAACACAATACTCCACCGGGGATCCTCCCTCGTCATCCTACGAGAGGGCCATCCTCGGTACTCACACTTATCTTGAGTCTTTTAGCAGTATCCATTAACTTGTCTATGAACTGTATAGGCAACCAAGTAGTCCTTCATCGCGGACGCGGCTATTCGAATAGTTTTATACCCTGCAGGGGTGTACTTCTTCATACATGCTTTCACCACTTACCGCCGCTTACACGACATGTACTCGGCAACCTTCAAGCGGAAGCCCAGCGAGGGTGTCGGCCACGGCCTACCTAAACACTTAAGTCTCTAGTCCAGGTTTATCGCCTATCCAGGTTCCATCCGCAGGGAGTCCGGACGAGGTTTCCACATACGGCCCCGAACGATGTGAACAGGGTCCCGAGACGCCAAACGGGCACCCGGCATACCCGGCCACGGTGTATCTACCGCAACATAGCCCACCCCTAGGGTCAGCGCTACGCACGGCCGCCAACACATAACCTACAAACACCAGAACTATTTGCAACTCCTGGACAGAGTACTAGGGTGATTAAGAAGCCGAGAGGGTCCATTGGTTTCGGGCCCAATGTACGGTAGTAACTGCATCTTAAATCACACATACAGATCTCAGTTCTTATGGACGGCCTCAATGAAACAACCCACCATGTACTCCTACATGGCCTCTCATCGATACCTTTACCAAAACATGTTCAACACTTCCCTCATATTACCGACACAAGCATTTCACTCTAGCCCATCACCCAGATGAACCAGACCTGACACAACTCTAAGCATAGCAGGCATAGCAAGGTAGGAATCACATACATGGCTCAATCAACTCCTACACATGCTAGTGGGTTTCATCTAGTTACTGTGGCAATGACAGGTCATGCAGAGGATAAGGGTTTAACTACCGTAACACACAGCAGTTTGAATCGCGTTGTCTTAATGCAGTAAACCAGAGCAGAAGCGAGAACATGGGTTTGTATCGAAATGATCAATGGGTTGCTTGCCTGATGGAGTGGTAGTGGGATACTGCCCTTCAGTTGGATACTCGTGAATATCCTCAGAGGCAGAACCTACCACGAAGAACACATCGGAACACAATCAACACATGACGATATGCAACAATATGATGCATGCTATGACATGGCAATATGAATGTGTCTTGGCCTAATGCAAGTTATAATAGAAAGGAATGAACTCATTTGAATCAAAGATTCAAATATTAGCTCATTAAACATGGCCTTAATAGTGCATTTCCTTAATCTGCTTAAACAGCAAGGTAAACTTGTTTTGTCATGCATGAAACCATTACAGATGGATAGATTGAATTTTTCTGATCATTTTTCATATATATAAATCTTTGCATTTGGAGCTATGGTTGATTTTCTATGATTTTTAGAAGTTTTGACTATTTTCTGGAATTTCCTGTATAAGAATAATTCCAGTAATTTAATTACTGTGTCAGCATTACGTCAGTGGTCAACGGGGACGTCCAGGTCAAACCTGACTGGTGGGTCCCGCGTGTCAGTAGCTAATTAAGCTAATTATTTTTAGTTAAAACTAATCTGATTTAGTTAACAGAGGGGGCCCACTTGTCATTGACTCAGGGGAGTCAAACTGGGGTCAAACCCCTGGTCGGCGGGGCTAATCCCGCCGGCGTTGAGCCGCCGGCGAGGCCAAGACGGCGGAGGGCTTCGGATTTGGTCCCCCGGTGACCAAATCGATGGCGGAGACATGCTACGCGTAGCTGGGGCTCGCGCGCATCTAGTGGGGCAAGTGGGAAGAGCTGGGGTGGCGCGAGCTCACCGGAATCGAGCTCGTGGCGGCGGCCGGAGTTCGGGCGGGGTTGGTTTCGAGGCTACGGTGCACGGGAGAAGGAGCTGGTGGTGGCTACGGGTTCCTGGTGCTGCGCTGAGCTCAACGGTGGGCTTGGCTTCGAGCCATTGTGGCTCTGGCCACGACGGTGCCATGGCCGGCGGCGGGGAGCTCTCGGGTGCGGTGGAGGTAGCAGCTACAGGGGCCAAACGAGCACGGGAGCTAGGGGAAAAGGAAGAGGAGCTCACAGCGGGGTCGGAGAGGGGGTCAGCGAGCTCGGGGAGGTCCTGGCGGTGGCGAATCGGCCGGAGATGGCTCGGGTGCCCGAGGTTGAAGACGAGGGTGAAGACGGCGTTCGGCGGCGGTTGGAGTCGCGTGGGTCGGCGGGGAGGTGCAGGGCGATGAGGCGGAGCTATTGGGCTCATCGGAGGGGCGAGGGGGTGGCTTTGGCGTCGTCTACGGTGAACGGCGGCGAGGAACGCGCTCGGGCATCGCAGGAGAGAGTGAGGGAGACGAGGGGGAGAGTGAGCGAGGATGAGAGGGGGACGTGGGGGTCGCGTGGCATCCCTGGACGTCTCCAAGGCGTCGGCGGAAGCAGGAGGTGGCCGGCGTGTGGCCGCGGGCGCCGGCCACGCGCTCCGCGTCCTTCTGGCGCAAGGAGGACGACGACTGGCAGCCAGTCGGCTGGGCCGAGCCAAGTGGGCTGGGCCAGCACAGGTAAGGCCCAGGTAGCTTCCCTCTCTCTCTCTTTTTTCTATTTGTTTCTGTTTTTCTATTAACTGCAACTGTTGGGCTTTAATTAAGATACTAAAACGTTTCCAAAAATCCTGAAAATAAATGTGGGCTCTGTTTAGAAATTTCCAACAGCAAACATTTATTTCCAGAATTATTTGAGCATTTAAATTATTTTATAGCATTTAAATGCCCAAATTCAAATACTTATGATTTAACTCAATGACCTTCTATTAACCTAGGAAAAATGTGCACCAATTTTGCCAGAGGTTCTAACCCAAGACAAAGAGGGTGAACTTTTTAGAAGGGCATTTCAGGTTCATTGAAAATGATTTTAGTAAACCCTAGTTGTTTCCAGGGGGTGTTGGGGGTTTCTGCCTTCCCCATTTCAAATTTAAGAGAAATTTAAACATGATGCACACTCTAATGCTTGAACTAGCTAGGGTGTGACAACTCACCCCCACTCAAAAGAATCTCGTTCCGAGATTTAGGATCCTCCGGGAAGAAGGTGGGGTACTCGAGTCGAAGACGATCCTCCCTTTCCCAAGTGGCTTCTTTCTCGGAATGGTGTGACCATTGAACCTTGAGAAACTTGATATTATGACGTCGAGTGGTACGCTCGGCTTGATCAAGGATACGAATGGGATATTCCTGATAGGAGAGGTTATCTTGTAGATCAAGCGTTTCGTGGTCCACTCCACGGATAGGATCCGCGAAGCAACGCCTGAGTTGTGAAACGTGGAAGACATCGTGAACTCCGGAAAGATGCGGAGGTAGTTCCAATTGGTAGGCAACTTCTCCTCGTTTGGCAAGAATGCGAAAGGGTCCAATGTAACGAGGAGCCAATTTGCCTTTGATACCAAAACGATGGGTTCCCTTTAACGGGGTAACCCGAAGGTAAGCCTTCTCGTCGACTTCATAAGTCATAGGCTTATGTTTACGATCATATTGACTCTTTTGACGAGATTGGGCTGTTTTCAATTTCTCACGAATAACGCGAACCTTCTCTTCTGCTTCCTGAATCATACCCGGGCCAAAGAGTTGTCTTTCCCCGGTTTCTGACTAGTTAAGAGGCGTTCGACATTTTCGTCCATAGAGAACTTCGAAAGGAGCCTTGCCTAAGCTGGCTTGATAACTATTGTTATAAGCAAACTCCGCAAATGGAAGGCATTTCTCCCAACTCATTCCGAACGAGATGACAGAAGCTCGGAGCATATCTTCCAGAATTTGATTGACTCGCTCTACTTGACCACTTGATTGAGGATGGAAGGCGGTACTAAAAGAGAGACGAGTTCCCATAGTATTTTGGAAACTTTCCCAAAATCGAGAGGTGAAGAGACTTCCACGGTCTGAGTTAATTTCCAATGGAACACCATGAAGAGACACTATTCGGGAGATGTATAAATCGGCTAGCTGGCTAGCGGTGATACTCTCACGAACAGGTAGAAAGTGGGCTACTTTGGAAAGTCGGTCGATCACGACGAAGATGGCATTATTCCCTCTCTTGGTCCTGGGAAACCCAGTGATGAAATCCATACTGATTTTATCCCATTTCCATTCAGGAATAGCCAAAGGTTGAAGGGTGCCAGCAGGTCGTTGATGCTCTGCTTTAACACGACGACAAACGTCGCAATTAGCAATGTAATGAGCGATTTCTCTCTTCATCCTAGTCCACCAAAACCTCTGGCGTAGGTCTTGATACATTTTAGTACTACCGGAATGAATGGTGAGAGGGGATTCATGAGCTTCCTTAAGGATCAGCCGCCTCAGGTTTCGTGCCTTTGGAACCACTAGGCGATTTCGAAAGTATACGACACCTTGATCATCAATGGAGAAACAATTCACGACTCCTTTCTTAATGTTTCTCTTAATACGGGAGATTCCCGGATCTACCTTCTGTGCCTTGATGATCTGATCTATAAGGGTAGGTTTCGCCACCAGGGTGGATAGGAATCCTCGAGGAACAATGTGAAGATTTAGCTTACGAAATTCCTCATGGATAAATGGTTGACTTTGTTGTAACATCAGGTTGTTACAATAGGACTTACGGCTTAGCGCATCAGCCATTACATTGGCTTTGCCCGGGGTGTAAGTTATTCCTAAGTCGTAATCCGAGATCAACTCAACCCAACGTCTTTGCCTGAGATTCAAATCTGGTTGGGTGAAGATATATTTCAAACTTTGGTGATCGGTGAAAATCTCGCAACGATTACCGAGAAGGTAATGTCGCCAAGTTTTAAGTGCATGGACTACAGCTGCAAGCTCTAGATCATGTGTGGGATAATTTTCCTCATGTGGGTGTAATTGCCGTGAAGCATAGGCAATTACCTGACGATCTTGCATGAGTATGCAACCTAGTCCTTGTCGCGAGGCGTCGCAATAGATAATAAAGTCCTTGGAGAAATCTGGTGGTACCAGTACGGGAGCAGATGTCAGGCGTCTTTTCAGTTCCTGAAAGCTGAACTCGCACTGTGAAGTCCACTCGAACTTTTTATCTTTCTTGAGGAGTTCAGTTAGAGGTTTAACAACCTTGGAGAAATTCTCAACAGAGCGGCGGCAATAGCTCGCTAAGCCAAGGAAGCTCCGAACTTGCTTGACCGTCTCGGGTGGAGTCCAATCAAGGATGGCTTGAACTCGCTCAGGATTGACAGCAATACCCTTACCAGAGATTACATGGCCTAGATAGGTCACTTTTGGCAACCAAAATTCACACTTGGAGAATTTGGCATAAAGGCGATGCTCTCGAAGTTTCATCAATACCAGCCTTAGATGTTCGGCATGTTCCTCTTCATTCTTGGAGTAGATGAGTATGTCATCGAGGTATACTACGACGAATTTATCCAAGTACTCCATGAAAACCGAGTTCATTAACCGGGAGAAGGTGGCTGGGGCATTGGTTAAACCAAAGGACATCACGGTGTACTCGTATTGGCCATAACGAGTAACAAAGGCCGTTTTGGGAATGTCCCCGTTTCTGATTTTGATTTGATGGTAGCCCAACCTCAAATCCATCTTGGAAAAGACTGAGGATCCAGCGAGCTGATCATACAGATCGTTGATCCTGGGAAGCGGATATTTGTTCTTGATGGTGATCAAGTTGACAGGTCGGTAATCCACAACCATTCGATCCGTTCCATCCTTCTTCTTAACGAAGAGGACGGGGCAAGCCCAAGGAGAGGAACTAGGACGGATGAAACCCTTTTTCAAGGACTCATCGAGTTGGTTCTTAAGCTCGGCTAGTTCTAAGGGTGCCATCTTGTAGGGTCTTCTAGAAATTGGAACGGTTCCTGGAACAAGGTCTATCACAAACTCAACATCCCTGTCAGGTGGAACACCTGGCAGTTCTTCTGGAAAGACATCCGGAAAGTCTCGGACTACCGGAACATCCTCAAGGTCTGGAAGAGGGTTGGCATTTAGGGAGTAAAGCTGGCGCTTGGCCACTCGAGTTAAGACATTGACTGTCTCGCCCGATGGGTGAGTAAGTTGAACGGTTCTAGTGGCACAATCGATCTTAGCATAATGAGCTGACATCCAGTCCATACCCAAGATGATGTTTATGTCCGAGGACTTGAGAGCTATTAAGGATGCAAGGAAGACAAGTCTATCGACAAGAATTTCATTCCCATGGCTTACTCTAGAAGTTTGCCATCTAGAGCCAGGAGTTTGAATTTCCATGGTAGAGGGCATGTCACAGAATGTCGTATTGTGCAATCGAGCATAGTTCTCGGATATGAATGAATGAGATGCTCCAGTATCGAAAAGAACAGATGCCGGATGGCAATTAACAAGGAGCGTACCAAGGACGACGTTGGGATCCTCATGAGCCTCCTCGGCTGAAACATAGTTGACATGGCCATGGGCAGTAGTGACCGGCTTGGCGTAGAATGTCTTTCCCGCGGGCTTACCACGGCCAACAGACTTTCCAGTTTGACTGGGGTTGTTGTTCTGGGGACACTCTCGACTATAGTGACCCGGCTCTCCACACTTAAAGCATGTCACCACAGTGGGGCGTGGAGGAGCATTAGCAGCGGGGCCACCATAGGGCTTGGGCGGTGCAAATTGCTGGTTGGGACGAGGCGCCTCAAAGGATGGCCTCGGGATGAACCTGGGTGGCAGTGCCGTGCTTGGAATCCACACCCGGCGCTTCTGAGTTCCAGAGCCGGATGAAGAGCCAAAATCACGGGAGTGCTTGCATGAAGCGTCATAATCAGTCTGACCTGTCTCAGCACTGATGGCTTTATTGACCAACTTCTGAAAGGATGTGCACTCGTGCAGACAGAGATCGCGGCGAAGCTCAGGGCTAAGTCCCTTTCGGAACCTTGCCTGCTTCTTAGCGTTAGTAGATACCTCTTCAGGGGCATAGCGTGCCAGATTCCCAAATTCATGACTATAAGCATCCACAGTCAGTCTTCCTTGGGTGAAGTTGCAGAACTCCTCCCTCTTGCGATCCATGAGACCTTCCGGAATGTGATGCTCACAGAAAGCCTCACTGAATTCAGCCCAAGTAGTGATTTGGCCGACCGGGCGCATAGCTTCGAAGTTTTCCCACCAAAGGCTAGCAGGGCCTTCGAGATGATAGGCAGCATAGGTAACCTTGTTGGCTTCGGCTACGTTGGCAGAATGTAGCTTGTGGGTAATGCTGCGAAGCCAGTCATCCGCGTCGAGGGGTTCGACGGAATGGTTAAACTTTGGTGGGTACGGCTTGATAAAGTCATTGATTGACACCAAGTCATTTCGCGGTTGGCGTGCAGTGTTCTGCTCAATCCGCTCCAGCAGGCGGTTAGTCTCACGCTTGTTTCTTTCTGCCTCTAGCATTACTTCAGCCAGAGAAGGCGGGTGAGGCAGATTTTCACCCCTAGCTGCACTGGCTTCCCCCTGCTCCGAGGCAGCAGGGTTGCTGCGGGTGTTGACCATCCTAGGAGAAAACAAAACAATGGTTTAGACAAGGATGGCTCAAACTTAGCAAGGAAGTGCAGAATGTAATGGATAACATGGAATGCAGAGATGTTCATCCGTATGTCATGGTAATATAAAACTGCCATATATATACCAACGGTCATACACATCATACATAGTTTAGTACAAGCCCAGGCTACAGTACAACTATGATGAAAGACGCTACATCTCACCGGAGGCATTTCGAGCTCCTATACATTATTTGTCTACACCTCCGAAATTGACACCACACTAAGTCGTATTCCACAAGTCACGCAGGACAGTGGAGATACAACTACTACAATACTAGTGGTACTACTACTAACTCAGACAGCTCCGTAGTAGTCCTCATAGAAGTCACCTCCGTAGCCTGGAAGTTCAACGTGACCATCCGGGAACAGACAGTCCTGAGGAGCCTGTGGACCATAGGGGCTAGGATGAGGTCTTGGACCAACAAACGGTGGCCTGCGGGGACCGCGGGGTGGGGTGATGCCTCCCACATCACGCCAATCCACCATGTCTGGCAGAGCTAATCTCACAGGATACAGATCCCTTGTATCCATACATCCAGCTTGGACCGCAGGTGCAAACCGAGTCAATGTAGCCCAATGATCAGCACGGGTATTGAAAAGCTCCAGCCTCAAGGCCCAATTCTCTCAGTCCTTATCTTTGAGCATTACCCGGACTAACATAGCAGTATGACCGGGCACGTCGAGGCACCGGGTCAGGCGAACCACTTGGTTGTGAACACGGTTGGCCATATGAAAGCACAACCATAATGCAAAGACATCAGAATTTCTAGGGAAAATTGGACAGCATAACAGCTGTAAATGCTCGGTAAAAGATTTGAGACATCCACAACAGTTCGCAATACCACTCAACAACATCATATCAAGGTTCTGATCCAATTAGCAACATACTAAGAATAGTAGAAACTGAACTGGGACTTGTAACAACAATCCTATAAGCTACTACGGATTAGTAACACGTGAACCTGATAGAAGAAGAGAGCCTAGTCCTTAACTCACGTTGAATGAGAAGAGAATGACTCAGATCAGAGGCATAGGGTAAAGGAGTAAAAGAGCCTTACATTCCCTCCCACAATCAATTCCCCTACATATAACTAAAGCATTTCTAGACTCGACATCGACCAGTTTGGCTCAACGAACCTACAGGCAGTCCGGCTCCGATACCAACGCTGTCAGGACCCCGATTCCAAGTCACATCGATCTAGCCGGTAACACCTCATATCACTTTGCGGCCTCACGCACGGTATCCCACGGGTGTCGCCTTACCATGGCCCGGGACCGTTTGCGCCTTTTGGCTCATGTATATGATAGTTTCGCTAGCATCCATATGACAGAGAACCCGGGCCGACATGGCTAGTCGTGAACCCAAAGCAGCACAGACCTATGGAGACAGGCATACATGAATCACATCGAGCATGTCGGTCAGCAGCGTGTGAATCCGGGCTGTAGCACTGGGCTAACAGGACTCCGGGAATCCGGGCTGTAGCCGGCTAGGCAGGACTCCGGATGTCACCGCGTGACATTTCCCCGAAGGGACACACACAGGAACGAAGTGAAACACATGCCGGCCAGTCAAGTGTCCTGAGCAGTAGTGCTGGGCTAGTAGGACTCCGGTGAACCGGGCTGTAGCGGACTACTATGGCTCGAGGAACACTGGACTACATTTCCACATAAGAAAGGCCGCCAAGGATAAACAACTAGATTGTCGGATCCCACTCATACCAAGCATTTCAATCATACACACAATATGCCCGATATGAGTACATACAACATGGCATCACAACAAAACTCTACAACTCAAGTACTTTATTTAAAGGCTCCAGAGAGCCATACATAACAAGTTCATACAGATAGGGGTCACATGACCCGACACTCAAGTCATACAATCATACAAGCACATGCGGAAGCAACTAGTCTGAGTACAGACTCTAGAAAGAAAGAAGGCTTTTCGAAGCCTGTCTATCTACATAGGGCCCTCCATGGCCAGGATCACCACCTGGGTGGCTAGTCACTCGTCGACGTCAAGGTCTACGTAGAACCCATCGGAGGGGGCGGTGTTGTCTGAAAACAGTAATTAAGCAAACATGAGTACAAAGGTACTCAGCAAGTCTTACATCAGATCCTACTATACATGCTTATTCTCAAGAAGGTGGTGGGGTTAATGCAGCAAGCCAGCTTTGACTCTTGGCTAAGCTATCCTACGGAACTCCACCAGTAAAATAGTTTTCGCACACGAGTCCACTACTCACCAACACAATACTCCACCGGGGATCCTCCCTCGTCATCCTACGAGAGGGCCATCCTCGGTACTCACACTTATCTTGAGTCTTTTAGCAGTATCCATTAACTTGTCTATGAACTGTATAGGCAACGAAGTAGTCCTTCATCGCGGACGCGGCTATTCGAATAGTTTTATACCCTGCAGGGGTGTACTTCTTCATACATGCTTTCACCACTTACCGCCGCTTACACGACATGTACTCGGCAACCTTCAAGCGGAAGCCCAGCGAGGGTGTCGGCCACGGCCTACCTAAACACTTAAGTCTCTAGTCCAGGTTTATCGCCTATCCAGGTTCCATCCGCAGGGAGTCCGGACGAGGTTTCCACATACGGCCCCGAATGATGTGAACAGGGTCCCGAGACGCCAAACGGGCACCCGGCATACCCGGCCACGGTGTATCTACCGCAACATAGCCCACCCCTAGGGTCAGCGCTACGCACGGCCACCAACACATAACCTACAAACACCAGAAACTATTTGCAACTCCTAGACAGAGTACTAGGGTGATTAAGAAGCCGAGAGGGTCCATTGGTTTCGGGCCCAATGTACGGTAGTAACTGCATCTTAAATCACACATACAGATCTCAGTTCTTATGGACGGCCTCAATGAAACAACCCACCATGTACTCCTACATGGCCTCTCATCAATACCTTTACCAAAACATGTTCAACACTTCCCTCATATTACCGACACAAGCATTTCACTCTAGCCCATCACCCAGATGAACCAGACCTGACACAACTCTAAGCATAGCAGGCATAGCAAGGTAGGAATCACATACATGGCTCAATCAACTCCTACACATGCTAGTGGGTTTCATCTAGTTACTGTGGCAATGACAGGTCATGCAGAGGATAAGGGTTCAACTACCGTAACACACAGCAGTTTGAATCGCGTTGTCTTAATGCAGTAAACCAGAGCAGAAGCGAGAACATGGGTTTGTATCGAAATGACCAATGGGTTGCTTGCCTGATGGAGTGGTAGTGGGATACTGCCCTTCAGTTGGATACTCGTGAATATCCTCGGAGGCAGAACCTACCACGAAGAACACATCGGAACACAATCAACACATGACGATATGCAACAATATGATGCATACTATGACATGGCAATATGAATGTGTCTTGGCCTAATGCAAGTTATAATAGAAAGGAATGAACTCATTTGAATCAAAGATTCAAATATTAGCTCATTAAACATGGCCTTAATAGTGCATTTCCTTAATCTGCTTAAACAGCAAGGTAAACTTGTTTTGTCATGCATGAAACCATTACAGATGGATAGATTGAATTTTTCTGATCATTTTTCATATATAAATCTTTGCATTTGGAGCTATGGTTGATTTTCTATGATTTTTAGAAGTTTTGACTATTTTATGGAATTTCCTATATAAGAATAATTCCAGTAATTTAATTACTGTGTCAGCATTACGTCAGGGTGATGTCAGTGGTCAACGGGGACGTCCAGGTCAAACCTGACTGGTGGGTCCCACGTGTCAGTAGTTAATTAAGCTAATTATTTTTAGTTAAAACTAATATGATTTAGTTAACATAGGGGGCCCACTTGTCATTGACTCAGGGGAGTCAAACTGGGGTCAAACCCCTGGTCGGCGGGGCTAATCCCACCGGCGAGGCAGAGACGGCGGAGGGCTTCGGATTTGGTCCCCCGGTGACCAAATCGACGGCGGATACGTGCTACGCGTAGTTGGGGCTCGCGCGCATCTAGTGGGGCAAGTGGGAAGAGCTGGGGTGGCGCGAGCTTGCCGGAATCGAGCTCGTGGCGGCGGCCGGAGTTCGGGCGGGGTTGGTTTCGAGGCTACGGTGCACGGGAGAAGGAGCTGGTGGTGGCTACGGGTTCCTGGTGCTGCGCTGAGCTCAACGGTGGGCTTGGCTTCGAGCCACTGTGGCTCTGGCCATGACGGCGCCATGGCCGGCGGCGGGGAGTTCTCGGGTGCGGTGGAGGTGGCGGCTACAGGGGGCAAACGAGCACGGAAGCTAGGCGAAAAGGAAGAGGAGCTCACAGCGGGGTCGGAGAGGGGGTCAGCGAGCTCGGGGAGGTCCTGGCGGCGGCGAATCGACCGGAGATGGCTCGGGTGCCCGAGGTTGAAGACAAGGGCGAAGACGGCGTTCGGCGGCGGTTGGAGTCGCGTGGGTCGGCGGGGAGGTGTAGGGCGACGAGGCGGAGCTATTGGGCTTGTCGGAGGGGCGAGGGGGTGGCTCTGGCGTCGTCTACGGCGAACGGCGGCGAGGAACGCGCTCGGGCATCGCGGGAGAGAGTGAGGGAGACGAGGGGGAGAGTGAGCGAGGATGAGAGGGGGACGTGGGGGTCGCGTGGCATCCCTGGACGTCTCCAAGGCATCGGTGGAAGCAGGAGGTGGCCGGCGTGTGGCCGCGGGCGCCGGCCACGCTCTCGGTGTCCTTCTGGCGCGAGGAGGACGACGACTGGCAGCCAGTCGGCTCGGCCGAGCCAGGTGGGCTGGGCCAGCACAGGTAAGGCCCAGGTAGCTTCCCTCTCTCTCTCTTTTTATTAATTGTTTCTGTTTTTCTATTAACTGCAACTGTTTGGCTTTAATTAAAATACTAAAACGTTTCCAAAAATCCTGAAAATAAATGTGGGCTCTGTTTAGAATATTTCCAACAGCAAACATTTATTTCCAGAATTATTTGAGCATTTAAATTATTTTATAGCATTTAAATGCCCAAATTCAAATACTTATGATTTAACTCGATGACCTTCTGTTGACCTAGGAAAATGTGCACCAATTTTGCCAGAGGTTCTAACCCAAGACAAAGAGGGTGAACTTTTTAGAAGGGCATTTCAGGTTCATTGAAAATAATTTTAGTAAACCCTAGTTGTTTCCAGGGGGGTGTTGGGGGTTTCTGCCTTCCCCATTTCAAATTTAAGAGAAATTTAAACATGATGCACACTCTAATGCTTGAACTAGCTAGGGTGTGACACCTTTTCTGGTCAGTAAGAATCTCAATAATGGGTCCTACTACCTTATCAATATTCGGGAGCACAAAGACTCACGTAATTCGGAGGAGGAGACCCACCGGCCGTGGAATATTGCTCATCTTCGGCCCTACTACACCTGAGCCACTGGCTCTTCTGCTGTAAATATTTTGACAATGTATATATTATGATCAATATAATAAAGCCGACATCCCTGTTAAAGTAGGGCCTCTGTCGTTTTCTCTTTAAATAATGAGTTTTTTGGTCACTTGGGGGCTTCTGCTTTATACAGCAAAGTTATGATTACCCTTTGATCCGGCTTATAGGCCACACATATAAAAAAACTTGGGGGCTTGCTACCCAAGTTAAAGGGACCAAAGAGAGTCTGTTGCAAGAGCACAACTCAAACATGGGTGCCCCTTGAGCATAGCTCAAAATATTGCTTGGGGGCTCTTTTGTTCTAAAGAACAAAGAGTTTTTATAACCCTTGTAATAGGCTTAAAAGCCAGGCTTGGAAGCCAGGTGTATTCACCTAAAAACCTGGGTTATCCTGCCTTTTCAAGTAAGCCACTCCACCCAGGTAATCCTGGAATGACCCGCCGAATCTTTGACAAGTCAATCTTATGCACACACTGAACTTGTCAAAGTTAGAACGACGATTGGTTATGTGACGTCCATCTTATAAGGTTTGTATATCGGTTTAACTCAGTGGTTGCGCGGCCCGTGAAAGCACTCGATTTTCGGTCTGGCAGCCCATGAAAAGCCTCATTTTTCGTTTGTTTTTATTCGACCAAGTTTTTTGATGTTTATTTTATGAGGCTTATAAAGTTTTATGATTATAATTCACCAGTGTTTATTAACCTAGCCTGGCTTTCGACTATAAGTCGCCAGTATGAGATAAGATAATATCCGGTGTTTATTAACCCGGCCTGGTTTTTGACTATAAGTCGCCAGTATGAGATAAGATAATATCCGGTGTTTATTAACCTGATCTGGATTTGTTTATAAGCCGACAATCTCTGATAATTACCAGTGCTCAAATTTTGGGTTATCACTCTTATTACACTAGTTTGGTAAACCAACAGTGTGATCCAATATCACAGGTATGTTGTTTTCTTAACAGTTATCAGACCGGCCATGGTTATGGACTATTTTTCCCCAGCGGCTTTCATTGGGCATCATGACCCGCCCGGCGGTAAACCCCACCAGGGCCCTTGTGTTTTTCTTTGTGTCTAGGATCATAATAATTCACATCTGCATAAGTCAAAGACTATCATACAAGCAGTGGTTCTTTAAACCGGTGGTTAATCAGCGTTACGGAAGATAGAAAAACATGCACGATGGCACGGCCAATTCAAGTTTAACTATTGTATTACATGGCTCCATGAGCTAAAATAAGAACAAGTGTATTATCAAGACTTAACGTCTTTTCAACCGCCTGGCGGTTCACTCTTCTGGATCTTGCTGATGGGAGGCCTCCGGTTCATCCCTTGCCGGTTCTTCTTCCTCCTCCACCGTCTGGAAGTTTGGTTTGGACCAGTCAAAGCCACACAAGGCAAAGAATTCAGCCTCGTCGTCAATCCGATTGGACGGGTCAATATCAGGGGCAAAAGTGTGCTTACGAATTAGCGGAATTAAGTCCATCACTTTATACCAAGGCGTCTACATCTTCTAATTATCTTTATCATAAGCCAGCTAGTACTTGGATGTCAGGACCCCGATTCCAAGTCACATCGATCTAGCCGGTAACACCTCATATCACTTTGCGGCGTCACGCACGGTATTCCCACGGGTGTCGCCTTACCATGGCCCGGGACCGTTTGCGCCTTTTGGCTCACGTATATGATAGTGTCGCTAGCATCCATATGACAGAGAACCCGGGCCGACATGGCTAGTCGTGAACCCAAAGTGGCACTAACCTATGGGGACAGGCATACATGAATCACATCAGCAGCGTGTGAATCCGGGCTGTAGCACTGGGCTAACAGGACTCCGGGAACCCGGGCTGTAGCAGGCTAGGCAGGACTCCGGATGTCACCACGTGACATTTCCCCGAAGGGACAGACACATGAACAAAGTGAAACACATGCCGGCCAGTCAAGTGTCCTGAGCAGTAGTGTTGGGCTAGCAGGACTCCGGTGAACCGGCCTGTAGCGGACTACTATGGCTCATGAAAGCACTAGACTACATTTCCCCATAAGAGAGGCTGCCAAGGATAAACAACTAGATTGTCGGATCCCACACATACCAAGCATTTCAATCATACACACAATATGCTCGATATGTGTAAATACAACATGGCATCACAACATAACTCTACAACTCAAGTATTTATTCCATAGGCTCCGAGGAGCGGGATATTACAAACATGGGTCTCATGACCCAACAATCACAGCATACAAATCAAGCACATGCGGAAGCTTAACATGTCTGAGTATAGACATCTACAAATGGAAAAAGGCTAAGAAGCCTGACTATCTACCAGATCCTGCCGAGGGCACAAGATCGTAGCTGAGGTATCAAGCTAACGTCGAAGTCCACGCGGAACTACTAGCGAGACTGAAGTCTCTCTCTGCAAAACATAAATTAAGCAAACGTGAGTACAAAGGTACTCAGCAAGACTTACATCAGAACTAGCTACATATGCATCGGTATCAACAAGGGGGGGTGGTGGAGTTTAACTGCAGCAAGCCAGCTTTGACTCAGTGGCTAACCTGAACTATGACTGCAAGCAACTCTTTTGAGGTGGCGCACACGAGTCCACATATTCACCATTCAATACACCACTATGGAACCACTCCCGTCTCCCTACGAGAAGGCCATCCATAGCACTCACACTTATCTTGTGAGTTTTAGAGTATCCACTTTCACTTGTCTATGAACTATTCAAGGGGTCCAAGTTTCCATATCCGAGGAATCCGGCTATTCGAATAGATAATGATAACCCTGCAGGGGTGTACTTCTTCACACACGCTCCCACCACTTACCACAATATACACGTCATGTATCTCGGCAACCTTCAAGCGGAAGCCTGGCGAGGGTGTCGGCCACGGCCTACCTAAACACTTAAGTCTCTAGTCCAGGTTTATCACCTATCCAGGTTCCATCCGCAGGGAGTCCGGCTAAGGTTTCCACATACGGCCCCGAACGATGTGAACAGGGTTCCCGTGACACCAAACGGGCGCCCGGTACACCATGCCACGGTGTATCTACCGCAACATAGCCCACCCCTAGGGTCAGCGCTACGCACGACCGCCAACACATAACCTACAAACACCAGAAACTAGTTGCAACTCCTGGACAGAGTACTAGGGTGATTAAGAAGCCGAGAGGGTCAATTAAGGATCCCAATGAGTGGTAGTAGTTGTTCATGGATCACAGACACAGAACTCAGTTCCTGAGGATGGCTGCAATGAGACAACCCACCATGTACTCCTACATGGCCTCTCACCGCTACCTTTACCAAAAATGTGTTCACACACTTAGCTCACACACAGTAGGACATGTTCACACACCTCCGATTCATTCTCGATGAATCAGACCTGACGCAACTCTATGCAATAGCAGGCATGAAAAACAACCATGAATGAGTAGGCACATCAGGGCTCAAACAACTCCTACTCATGCTAGTGGGTTTCATCTATTTACTGTGGCAATGACAGGTCATGCAGAGGATAAGGGGTTCAACTACCGCAGCAAGTAACGGATGAATCGTTGTTGTCCTAATGTAGTAAAAGAGAGCAGGAGCGAGAGAGTGGGGTTGTATCAGAATGAACAAGGGGGCTTTGCTTGCATGGAACTTCTGAAGATATCATTGGGTCTTCATCAGTGTCAACGATCATAGCTTCGGTACAACGTCTATCGAGAGGGGACAACCACCGGCAACAGAGAAGGAACACAATCAATGCAATGCACAACATGATGCATGACAATGACATGGCAATATGTTGTTGTTTGAGCTAATGCAACTAGCAACACAATTAAATGAAGTTGGTTTGAACCCAAGTTCAAATTCAAACTCCACATGTGGTTATTTAAATACCATTCATTTGATTTGTCCTAAACAGTGGCCTTAAGTTGTTCTAACATGCATGAAAATGGTATAGATGGATTCCTTGAATTTTTCTGATAATTTTTCATATATAAATTATTTCATTTGGAGTTACGGTTGAATTTCTATGATTTTTAGAAGTTTTGGGCATTTTCTGGAATTTCTGAATTATTTTATATCCAAAAAATGATTAACTGCGTCAGCATTGCGTCATGCTGGCGTCAGCATTGCGTCATGCTGGCGTCAGCAGGTCAACAATCCTAACCCGTTGATCGAAGAGTGCACCAGGAAATAAGGACTAGGTAGCACGATCAACCTTAGGGTGATGATTCAATAATCAGCACACTAAGAATGATATTAATGTCCATTAACTACCAAGAAAAGGGTTGCTAGGAGTATTGATTTCACACATCATGATTCACTTGTCGGTATTCCAGTTGCGACAGCACGACACAGAGGAATGAATAATGATGGCGAGAAGTATCACTACGTCAAGAATTCATAAGGGAAGGTGCAATCCTCATGACATTCCTAACATAAAGTGGATAGTAATTCAGGGTAGAACAGACCAATAGCTTGATTGCATTTGATCTGCAAAATACAACTGCTTTGACCCAATCCTAGAAAGGGATGAGGTACTGGAGTTTGTTTCTCCTAGTCATTCTAAAGTAGAACGGCTCGATGGACCACAAGAATAATAGGCACCGATGAACGAATGCTCACATACTCTTGACTATCAATTGATAGATGAAGGTCGGAATATAACGGAAGGGGGACAACTCAAAGGAACATATAACTTTCCGAGTTGTGGATGCATAGATTAACATGTCGAACCAAGTTCAACAGGTTTCTTCCAGATAACCCAT
Organism: Triticum urartu; assembly: GCF_056163025.1. Classification (NCBI taxonomy): domain Eukaryota; kingdom Viridiplantae; phylum Streptophyta; class Magnoliopsida; order Poales; family Poaceae; genus Triticum; species Triticum urartu. The sequence goes on from NC_141879.1 coordinate 325,329,697, forward strand.
GCAGAAAGGTAGAACTGGCAGAATCACAATTATGAATGGAGAACTCATCAAGAGCACTCTGGTTGTGATCTTTTGATCCAACAAACTTCTGCCATAAGTGGTTCATAGTATTTGGAAGAAGGAAATACCACGGACCTCGAGGACTAATGCAAAGGTTACTAATAACCTAAAGGAACGAGCAAACACTATCAACATGAAGTAAGTAGGGTGAATCTCGGGTTCAAAACCCAGAAATAGAAGGCCTACTAACTAAATGGCATCACGGGATGCTTTCAAGAATGGTGGCCAGAATCATCACACCGGGAACACAAAACATGGCTAGATTACTAGATGACTCCCTAAAACACCTAGGGTCATAATAATAGCTCCAACATATATGTCGAGGCAATAGAGTACCTCAACTGAGTGGTTAGTGTGCCTATTCTGACCAAAAGGACATCGGGAATGGAAAGAAAGGATTTGCAAATGCATCAGACTATTTAGAAACCTGGGATGACTCGGACAGCATGACGGGTGTAAATGCTCAAAAATATTTGAGACATCCTGCCAAATGGTGGCATAACCACTCAACAACACAATATCAAGGTTCCGAGATCAACTGTCAACACACAGAAGTAGTAGAAACTGAACTGGGCTTAAATCCATCAATCCTATAAGTCTATGGATTAGTAACACGTCATCCTAATAGATAGATGAGAAGGCCTAATTCTTAATCCCCATAGAAGAGAAGAGGATGACTCAGATCAGAAGGCATAAGGTAAAGGAGTAAAAAGAGCCTTACGTTCCCTTCCCCAATCAATTCCCTTACATAACTAAAGCATTTCTAGACACAACTTTGACCAGTTGGCTTGATAAACCTACAGGCAGTCAGGCTCTGATACCAACGATGTCAGGACCCCGATTCCAAGTCACATCGATCTGGCCGGTAACACCTCATATCACTTTGCGGCCTCACGCACGGTAGTCCCACGGGTGTCACCTTACCATGGCCTGGGACCGTTTGCGCCTTTTAGCTCACGTATATGATAGTGTCGCTAGCATCCATATGATAGAGAACCCAGGCCGACATGGCTAGTCGTGAACCCAAAGCGGCACTAACCTATGGGGATAGGCATACATGAATCACATCGAGCATGTCGGTCAGCAGCGTGTGAATCCGGGCTGTAGCACTGGGCTAACAGGACTCCGGGAATCTGGGCTGTAGCAGGCTAGGCAGGACTCCGGATGTCACCGTGTGACATTTCCCCGAAGGGACAGACACAGGAACGAAGTGAAACACATGCCGGCCAGTCAAGTGTCCTGAGCAGTAGTGCTGGGCTAGCAGGACTCCGGTGAACCGGGTTGTAGCGTACTACTATGGCTCATGGAAGCACTAGACTACATTTCCCCATAAGAGAGGCTGCCAAGGATAAACAACTAGATTGTCGGATCCCACACATACCAAGCATTTCAATCATACACACAATATGCTCGATATGTGTAAATACAACATGGCATCACAACATAACTCTACAACTCAAGTATTTATTCCTTAGGCTCCGAGGAGCGGGATATTACAAACATGGGTCTCATGACCCAACAATCACAGCATACAAATCAAGCACATGCGGAAGCTTAACATGTCTGAGTATAGACATCTACAAATGGAAAAAGGCTAAGAAGCCTGACTATCTACCAGATCCTGCCGAGGGCACAAGATCGTAGCTGAGGTATCAAGCTAACATCGAAGTCCACGCGAAACTACTAGCGAGACTGAAGTCTCTCTCTGCAAAACATAAATTAAGCAAACGTGAGTACAAAGGTACTCAGCAAGACTTACATCAGAACTAGCTACATATGCATCGATATCAACAAGGGGGGTGGAGTTTAACTACAGCAAGCCAGCTTTGACTCAGTGGCTAACCTGAACTACGACTGCAAGCAACTCTTTTGAGGTGGCGCACACGAGTCCACATATTCACCATTCAATACACCACTACGGAACTGCTCCCGTCTCCCTACGAGAAGGCCATCCATAGCACTCACACTTATCTTGCGAGTTTTAGAGTATCCACTTTCACTTGTCTATGAACTATGCAAGGGGTCCAAGTTTCCATATTCGAGGAATCCGGCTATTCGAATAGATAATGATAACCCTGCAGGGGTGTACTTCTTCACACACGCTCCCACCACTTACCACCATATACACGTCATGTATCTCGGCAACCTTCAAGCGGAAGCCTGGCGAGGGTGTCGGCCACGGCCTACCTAAACACTTAAGTCTCTAGTCCAGGTTTATCGCCTATCCAGGTTCCATCCTCAGGGAGTCCGGCTGAGGTTTCCACATATGGCCCCGAACGATGTGAACAGGGTTCCCGAGACACCAAACGGGCGCCCGGTACACCGTGCCACGGTGTATCTACCGCAACACAGCCCACCCCTAGGGTCGGCGCTACGCATAGCCGCCAACACATAACCTACAAACACCAGAAACTAGTTGCAACTCCTGGACAGAGTACTAGGGTGATTAAGAAGCCGAGAGGGTCAATTAAGGATCCCAATGAGTGGTAGTAGCTGTTCATGGATCACAGACACAGAACTCAGTTCCTGAGGACGGCTGCAATGAGACAACCCACCATGTACTCCTACATGGCCTCTCACCGCTACCTTTACCAAAACATGTTCACACACTTAGCTCACACACAGTAGGACATGTTCACACACCTCCGATTCATTCCTGATGAATCAAACCTGACGCAACTCTATGCAATAGCAGGCATGACAAACAAGCATGAATGAGTAGGCACATCAGGGCTCAAACAACTCCTACTCATGCTAGTGGGTTTCATCTATTTACTGTGGCAATGACAGGTCATGCAGAGGATAAGGGGTTCAACTACCGCAACAAGTAACAGATGAATCGTTGTTGTCCTAATGCAGTAAAGGAGAGCAGGAGCGAGAGAGTGGGGTTGTATCGGAATGAACAAGGGGGTTTTGCTTGCCTGGCACTTCTGAAGATATCATTGGGTCTTCATCAGTGTCAACGATCACAGCGTCAGTACAACGTCTATTGAGAGGGGACAACCACCGGCAATAGAGAAGGAACACAATCAATGCAATGCACAACATGATACATGACAATGACATGGCAATATGTTATTGTTTGAGCTAATGCAACTAGCAACACAATTAAATGAAGTTGGTTTGAACCCAAGTTCAAATTCAAACTCCGCATGTGGTTATTTAAATACCATTCATTTGATTTGTCCTAAACAGTGGCCTTAAGTTGTTCTAACATGCATGAAAATGGTACAGATGGATTCCTTGAATTTTTTTTGATAATTTTTCATATATAAATTATTTCATTTGGAGTTATGGTTGAATTTCTATGATTTTTAGAAGTTTTGAGCATTTTCTGGAATTTCTGAATTATTTCAAATCCAGAAAATGATTAACTGCGTCAGCATTGCGTCATGCTGGCGTCTGCAGGTCAACAGGGCTGTCCAGGTCAAACCTGACGGCTGGGCCCCACTAGTCAATCTCACAGTTAACTATTTGGGTTAACTAGACTAACTAAACAACACTGGGCCCACTGGTCAGTGACTAACTAAACTAACTTAATTAAGTTTAGATCTAACTAACTGGGTTAGCCGGGCGAGGCCCGCATGTCAGTGACTCCAGGGTCAAACAGAGGTCAACCTCGGGTCAAACCCGATGCTAACTGGGCTTTGACCCACTGCGGGGCCCGCTGTCAGTGACTAGGTGAGGTCCAGCTGGCGGGGATTAGCACTAATGACCCCGCCACGTCGGCTGTCACCGGAGTTGGCCGGCGGCGACCAAACCCGCGGCGGCAACGCGCCGGACTTGCGCTAAAGGCGACGGGGGCGGTGGCTAAGGGCATCAGGGCGTAGCCCGGACTCGCCCGCATCCAGGGAGGTAGGTGGGTGGTCGTGGGGGCGCCAAAGCTCGCCGGAACGGAGCTCGCGGCGGCGGTCGGAGCTCGGGTGTGCTCGAGTTCGGCGCTGGGATGCACAACAGGGGCGTGGAGAGGGCTACGGCCTCCTGGGAGTGTGGCAAACGCGGTGACCCGCGTGGCTGTGGCCACGTCGACGGCGTCGCCGGCGGAGCAGAGTGCTCGGGCTCGGTGGAGATGGCGGCTAGGGGGCGCAACCGAGGCGTAGAGGAGGGGGGTTAGGGGCAGGGGCTCACGGTAGATGCAGAGGTGGCCTCGGTGTGCTCGGGGAAGCACCGGAGCGAGCGGGGCGGCGGGAGGCATCTCCGGTGGCCGGCGACGAAGACAATGAAGATGGCGTCGATGCAAGGCCTCTGGCGAGGCGTGGCCGGACGGAGAGGACGAGGGAGGCGTGGCGATGCTCGCGGACACGTCGGGGAGGCGAGGGGAGCACGGAGGCCGCGTCTACGGCGTACGGCGGCGACGAGCTCCGCTCGACTTCGGGAAAGCGAGGGGAGGGGAGAGAGCTGCGAGGAGGGAGGAGGTGCAGAGGGTCGAGGGAGGGTGCGTGGCGCCCTCGGGTGGATCCAGCAGCGTGCAGGCAAGCAGGAGGTGGCCGGCGCGTGCGCGCGCGCGTCGGGCACACGCCCTCCTGCCTACTAGCAGGAGGTTGAAGACGGTGGCGGCTGCGGTGGGCTGGGCTGCTGCTGGGCTGCACAGTGTTGGGCTGCGGATGGGCTGCCAGGTAAGTTAGGTGGGTTTCCTTCCTATTCTATTTTTCTTCTGTTTTCTATTTTTCTGCTGCTGTTTTGGCTTTAGTAAAAATACTAAAGCATTTTGTAAAATGCTGGAATAATTTGTGGACACTCTCTAGATTATTCTAGTGGCCCACATTTAATTTCAGCATTATCTGAGCATTTAATTTATTTATAGTATTTAAATGCCCAAAGTCAAATACAATATGAATTAATTCCAAAATCCAGGAATGACCTAGAACTATGTTCATCATTTTTGGCAGAGGCTTTCACCCTTATCAGAAATCATGAACATTTTCAAAGGGCATTTTTGGGTTCATTGAAAATGACTTTAGTTGAGCCTATTTGAAATCCATGTGGTGCTAGGGTTTGAACATCCCCATTTCAAGTTTCTGAGAAAAAGTAAACATGATGCATGGAGGTTATGCAAGGATAGGCAAGACCAAGCTAGGGCTGTGACATTGGAAAGATTGGTATCTTCAGCGATGACTATTGCATGAGGACGAATTTTTGACACAGGCGGCAAAGTCTTGCTGATCGAAAGAGGTTCCATCTTCCTTCAAACTAGGATACCCACTCGCTACATCTGTCGGGTCTAGTTTCGGTACCCATGCTTTGGCACGGCTCAATGCTGTTACAGCTCGGGCTCTAGCACAAGACCGCTTGATTTCTTGAAACCTGGTGGGCAAGATGGACAGTTTCTTCAAAACATCACTTAACTGGTTTGGCCCTTTATTCATTGGGGAGATAGTAGCGAGAGTCCGCTGAGCTCCGGTGTATAGTTGCTCAACAAGAGTATAGACCGCCTTGAGCTTCACCAGTGTGTCTTGGCTAAGGTTGCTGCTCCTGGGACCCGAGTAAGTTTAAATTTGGTCAAATGGAGGCTTAAATTATGACGACAAATACTCACTTTGGATAAATAGCAAAGTGACTTACCGAAGATAGCAGAAACCATCTGAGACTCACGGTGTTTTAAACCGGCGAGTTCAGTGATAACTTCCTCAAGAGTCGCCTCTGCTTTCTCAGCATGCTGTATCAGGGCAGTCTTTTCCTTAGCCCAAGCCTCTTTATCCGCAGTAAAGCTGGTCTTCAATTTTTCCGATTCAGACACACTAAACTGGAATTTTGATTCAGCCTTCTGGGTCTTAGTTTCCTGAGCCCCTAGCCGGGTCTTGGCCTCGTTTAGTTGAGTTTCCAATTCAGTGGTAGCAGCCTACAAGCAGCACATATTTATCAAACATATTTCAAGGCGGATTACAACAGTTAAGTCCCAAGCACTTTGCAAGCGAAACCACTTGGCACTTGGGGGCTAATGTCTGTCAACGCAATTTTTCAACGGAAATGGCTTTTCTAAAGTCCCAAGTGCTTTGCAAGCACAACACTTGGCACTTGGGGCCTAATGCATATTGCTTGTCACTTCCTAAAGATGATCTGGGTGAGCTGTCAATAGTCTCAGCTGACTCATGGAGGCTATATAGTTCAGTTCTGTTCTTTTACAGTGATCAATAGGACCGGCTCATTCATACTGATTAAACCGGCCCTTGGGGACTACAAATGCAAAATTATGCTACTATTAGCATCCGGTTTAGTTTTAAGTCGGACTTCGAGGGAGTCTAGGACAGAAGCTTGTAAATTTTTTAAGTCTACAGATTATTCAATCTTATCATGATCAGAAGACTAGGGGGCTGGCAGGATATATAACTAATATAAGCCAAAAGACGTACCTCATACTTCTGGTGCATCTGTTTGACCATCTCAATTTCCAAGTCACAGCTGGAGTGTACTTGACTGAGATAACCAGATAATACTTCACTATTACTCAATTGAGCATAGTGGGAGACGTCGAACCTCACTTTCTGTCTTTCCATGATTTCTTGTTTGGCAGAATGTCTCACTAGTACAATTGGATTCCCCGGTTCAGTAAATCCGGTGCCAGTGATTAAAACGTCATCAGCATGAGTTTTTGGCGGGTTAACTGAGCTTGACGGTTCAGTAGTTTACGGATCAATATTGGTTTCATCAATAGACAACTCAGGTATCTCAGATTGAGCATGGCGAGCAGGATCTTCTGGTTGTTCAGAGTTTTCTGGTGCAAAGGTTGGATGGTCCGATTCAGTGGCTTTAGGATCTTCGGCCGGTTTTCTCACCTTCACTTTCTTGTTGGGCTTTGCTTGACCGCTAAAAAGAATTTGGACAAGTCGGCATAATGATGAAGATATAAAGGTACAGAAGAAAGATAATTATTCTTACCCAGGGGCAGTCTTGAAAGCCGGCAGTTGAGTCTACGATGAATCGCCAGAGGAAGAGAGGGAAATCTCCTGCAAAAATAAGTCAAAGGAATTGAGTGGTTAACGAAAACAAAAACCTACCAGTAAATAAAAGAGTTAAGGTCAAGAAGAACCTCATTTTGACGTTTTCGAGGAGTGTTTGGTAAACCGGAGGATAAATCTTCACCTCCATTGGTCCCGGTCTAGCGGCGGCTCTCATGTTGCTGTCGTTTCAAAAGAAAATCAGGGTCTAAATAATCCAAGGGGTGTGAAAACCTTACTTTTCGGGTTACCCACCGAAGTTTCTGCCTTGGTAAAGGTTCTGAGTCAGAGGAAATGATAGTTACCTCTTCTTCAACCGCTTGGCTGGCTCTCGTGTCATCCTGACAATAGTCAGTGTCAATAAGGTGGTCGAAACACAAGCCAAGAGAGTCAAGGGCTACCTCCGACTCAGAAGTTTCGTCCAGCTTAAGGAGATCATAGGCGCTTGGCTTCTTCCTAGATCTCCCGATGGTCTTTTTGGCGGCTTTCGCGGCAGCCCTAGCCTTTTTGGCAGCCTCATGGTCATATTTTGCCATCCAGAAGTCAGATTTTGCCTGCGGAAGAATAACATATTTGAGTTCATGCAATGTTTGGGTGATGAAGTAAGGTAAAATAAATCACGAGGCTTACATATGGCGGCGGGTTAAGCTTGCAGAAAGGATTTAAGCCCACTTTGCTGCAGTTTTCAAATTTGCTATTTACAAGCATTGTTGCCATTTCAATGATGCCCTCTTCAGTCAGACACAGAGAGCTATGGCGTAAGCGATCGTCTGTTCCTCCAGTGTAAGTACACATTAAGCCGGGTCGGCGGCTTAAGGGTATGATGTAACACCCACAATGTGGCTATATCTCCCACGTGTCGGGGCACCACTTAGATGCATAGCCGCATGGTAGGCATGTCGCAAGAGGGGTAATCTTTACACATCCCATGTACTAAATAAGAAAGGGATAAAGAGTCGGCTTACAATCGCCACTTCACACAATACATAAATATATCATACATCATCCAAGGTACAATCAAAGGTCCGACTACGGAACCAAACTAAAGAAAGACAACCCCAAATGCTAGATCCCCGATCGTCCCAACTGGGCTCCTCTACTGATCATCCGGAAAAGAAACATAGTAACGGTCCGAATCCTCGTCGAACTCCCACTTGAGTTCGGTAGCATCCCCTGCACTGGCAGTATCGGAACCTGCATCTATTTGGAAGTATCTGTGAGTCACGGGGACTCAGCAATCTCACACCCTCGCGATCAAAACTATTTAAGCTTAAGGGTAGGAAAGGGTAGTGAGGTGGAGCTGCAGCAAGCACTAGCATATATGGTGGCTAACTTACGCAAAAGAGAGCGAGAAGAGAAGCAAAGCACAGTCGAGAAGCTAATAATGATCAAGAAGTGATCCTGAAGCTACTTACGTTCAAGCATAAAACGAGACCGTGTTCTCTTCTCGGACTCCGCCGAAAAGAGACCATCACGGCTACACACACGGTTGATTCATTTTAATTAAGTTAAGTGTCAAGTTCTCTACAATCGGACATTAACAAATTCCCATCTGCCCATAACCGCGGGCACGGCTTTCGAAAGTTCAAAACCCTGCAGGGTTGACCCAACTTAGCCCATCACAAGCTCTCACGATCAACGAAGGATATTCCTTCTCCCGGGAAGACCCGATCAGTCTCGGAATCCCGGTTACAAGACATATAGACAATGGTAAAACAAGACCAGCAAAGACGCCCGATGTGCCGACAAATCCCGATAGGAGTCGCACGTATCTCATTCTCAGGGCACACCGGATGAGACATCCTACGAGTAAAACTAACCCTCAAGTTGCCCCGAGGTGGCCCCGCAGTCTACTCGGTTCGGACCAACACTCAGAGGAGCACTGGCCCGAGGGGGGGTTTAAAATAAAGATGACCCTTGAGTCTGCAGAACCCAAGGGAATGTATATGGTGGTAGGTAGGCAAATGATAAAATCAAGGTTGGGCCTTGCTGGAGGAGTTTTATTCAAAGCGAACTGTCAAGGGGTTCCCATAACACCCAACCGCGCAAGGAACGCAAAATCAAGGAACATAACACAGGTATGACGGAAACTAGGGCGGCAAGAGTGGAACAAAACACCAGGCATAAGGCCGAGCCTTCCACCCTTTACCAAGTATATAGATGCATTAAAGTAAACAAGATATAATAATGATATCCCAACAATATCCATGTTCCAACATGGAACAACCTTCATCTTCACCTGCAACTAGCAATGCTATAAGAGGGGCTGAGCAAAGCGGTAACATAGCCAAACAATGGTTTGCTAGGAAAGGTGGGTTAGAGGCTTGACATGGCAATATGGGAGGCATTATATAGCAAGTGGTAGGTATCGCGGCATAGCAATAGAGCGAACAACTAGCAAGCAAAGATAGAAGTGACTTCGAGGGTATGGTCATCTTGACTGCAAAGTTCTCAGAGTTGACGAAAGCTTGATCCTCGTTAGCATACTCAACAGGTTCCTCGATCACATACTCGTCTCTTGGCTCTACCCAAAGCAAGAACACAAGCAAAGGACCGACAATCAATCACGGTGCAATGCAGAAGCAACATGATGCAAAACATGGCATGATATGCAAGAATTATATGCAATGCATATGCATGCTCCGGAAGGGGCAGATTGATCAAGGCATCAACTTGGCAAACCAAGTGTGCCGCTGGAAAGATGAGATGATTTCGGTTGAAATCAATATAAAGATCACCGGAATCGGATGCACAGTTTGCAAATGGCAAGCAAAACAAGAATGGCACAATTCCGCGATTAACAGCATGATGCAATCTAGAATGCAACAAGAAACTAAGCTACTGCACACCAACATACCAACAAAGAATATGGGAGTGATGTACTCAAGATGCTTGAGAAAACATGAACACTGAGCTACGGATAAATCACAAAAGAGCAGGTTCAAACAATCATGGCAAAAGTGCAAAAGATATCAGCTTCACAGACTTAGTGAAAATACTAACATGCCAGGAATAACATCAGGAAGCCATGTTTAGAGCAAGCAAAAAACATGCTACAGGAACATATCAGAGCAAACTAAGGTATGGCATGAATCTACTAAATGCATAGAACTAAAGTCCCTTACCGATCATGAGCCAAAAAGACACAGAAGTTATGATGGCACCCATGTAAACATAGCAAGTTTTATTAACAGTTTCAAACTTAGTAGAAAACAGAGCATGGCATAAATAGAACTATGAAGGCATATTTGCGAGCTCAATTCACTCACCACAAGGCATTGCATGACAATATAAGCATGGCAACGGCAAGATGGCATGTTCATGAAGCTAACCATGGCAAGATCAAGTTCATAGCATGCTTGTATCACTAACAACAATCATGGCAAAATTGATTAACATGTAAACAATCTGCCAGGAACATTTTATAGTACAAGTAGAGCAAGATTAAGACATGCTAGGGCACTCCATAATTTCAAACAGGGCCATGGATGGATACATCATAACCATATGTCCAAAACATCCTTACTGAACATACTCAAAACAAGCATGGATCTCATCGTAGCATCATGTTTACATGGCATCAAAATAACAGCAGGCACAAGACTTAGTAAAATCCTAAGTCCCTGAAATCAGCAATATCATGAAGGCTACTTTGCATGCTTGTGTTAGTCACCACATTTATCACAAAAATACATGGGAAGCACCCCTGTAAATATGGCATGGCATAGATCAAAACACATGTAGAGCTCATGCCCATATGAAGCACACATCAAATGTGACAAAAATGACAAATCATCATACTCTGATAAGTAACAACACCTAACAATTTATAGCACTCTTGCATCAATGATTTGGGCATCAAGATGGACTCAAACAAGCATGCCACAATGGAATGTAATGAAGGGCATCTCACAATGAACATTTTGATATATCATGCGCATGAAACAGAGCTACGGTCATGGAGTTATGATGCAATGAACAGGGCATAAAAATTATTGGATCTGAGGACTTAGAAAAATAACGGACGAGCGTCGGATAACTAAACTACGCGCGAGCGGGGATCTGGGGGGATTGCTCACCAGATGGGATCGTCCCAGAGAGGAGAAAGCGGGTGGGCCTGACGGGCCGGATGCGGGGCAGGGCCCACTTGGAGGTCGTCCTCCTCCCGAACCCTCCTGGATCGGGGAGGCAGGAGGCGACGAACGTTGGCGGGCGGCGTGGGCGGTTGCCGGCATGCGGCGGAGCAGGGAGGCGGCGGACGGAGCGCGCTGGAGGTGGTGCACGAGGGCGGCGGTGGTGGTGCGTGAGGGCGGCGGCGGCGAGGCACGACACGCGGCACGGTCGACGGAGCAGGGCCACCGGTGGCGAGCGGCGCGGTGGCGCGAAGGAGGCGGCGGTGGAGGGATCCGGCGAAGCGAAAACGGGGCACTCGGGCGTGAGGCGCGGCCCGATGGCAGAGAGATGGCCCCGCGAGCCAGATTTGGGATCGCGGGCCCGACGGTGAAGTGGGCGCGGTGGAGGCGACATGACGCTCCCTGATTCGTCGGGGTGACGCGGCCGGTGGACGCGTCCGGCGCGGGCGGACACGTCCAGCGGCGGAGTGGGAAGTTGTTAGGGTTTCATCTGCGCGAATTCGATGGGGATCACATATATATAGGTAGAAGGAGGTGGGAGTGTCCAAATGAGGTGCGGTTTTCACCCACACGATCGTGATCTGACGACGGAGGACATGGGAGTGGTTTGGAAGGGTTATTTGGCCGTTTTGGAGGGGTGTTGGGCTGCAACACAAAAGAGGCCTTCCGAGTTACTCGGTTGGCCGTTGGAGTATCAAACGGACTCCAAATGGCACGAAATTTGACATGCGGTCTACCGGTGGTGTTCCAAGGCCGGTTGGCAAATCTCGGTCCAATCCGAGAATGTTTAACACCCGCTCATGAAAAGAGGCAAAAGGGGGCGCCGGTGCATGTAGGAGTGTCGGATTGCAAAACGGACAACGGGGAAAATGCTCGGATGGATGAGACGAACACGTATGCAGATGGGATGCACATGATGACATAATATGAAATGCATTACATGAACAAAATCCAAAACAAAGACAAAAACCCAACCATGAAGGGAATCTCGTAACTTAAACCGAAAATGGCAGAGTCGGAGTTACAAATATGGCAAGTTACATCCAGGGTGTTACAACACTCCACCACTACGAGAGGATCTGAAAGAACTCCAGATATTCAGAACGGAGGTGGTCCTCGCGTTCCCAGGTGGCTTCTCGGTCAGAATGGTGTGACCACTTCACTTTCAGGAATTTGATAGACTTGTTGCGAGTCTTGCGCTCGGTTTCTTCAAGAATAGAAACGGGATGCTCATGATAAGACAGGTCTTCTTGGAGATCAATATCTCCGAAGTTGATGATGCGCTCAGGAGTCTTGAAACACTTGCGAAGCTGTGACACATGAAACACATCGTGCACATTTGCGAAGTTGGACGGAAGCTCAAGTTGATAGGTGAGGTCGCCTCTTTTGCCAATGATCTTACCGAATGAAATGACACAAGCCCTGAGCATATCTTCAAAAATTTGATTGACTCGCTCGACTTGTCCACTAGTTTGAGGATGGAAGGCTGTGCTGAAGCGAATGTTGGTGCCCACGGCCTTCTGGAAGGAATCCCAGAACTTAGAAGTGAAGATGCTTCCACGATCTGAAGATATCAACTGCGGAATGCCGTGCAAAGAGACAATCCTGGAGGTGTATAGCTCTGCCAGCTGAGCTGCTGTGATAGATTCTTTGATAGGAAGAAAATGAGCCACTTTTGTGAGCTTGTCGATGACAACAAAGATAGCATCATTTCCATGCTTGGACTTGGAAAATCCAGTCACGAAGTCCATCTCAATATGGTCAAACTTCCATTATGGAATGGCAAGAGATTGGAGGAGACCAGCTGGCCATTGGTGTTCTGCTTTCACCCTTCTGCAGGCATCACATTCATTCACGAATTGAGCAATTTCTCGCTTCATTCGAGTCCACCAATACGACTGCTTGAGGTCATGGTACATCTTTGTACTTCCAGGATGAATGGATAGAAGGGAATTGTGAGCCTCGTTCATAATGACTTTCCTTAGATCACCTTTAGGAACCACAATTCGATCCTCGAAGAAAAGAGTGTCTTTGTCATCAATGCGATACCACTCGTGTTTGGGTTGGCTCTTGGCAATCCCATTTTTCACCTTCTTCACTATGACGCCCGGATAATTAAGTTACAGTGAACCTCCTCTAATGATGCCACGTCACCTCGGTTACTGTTGATAAAGTCTCGTTAGTTCAAAACCAATTCAAGTTTAAATTTAAGTTAAAGGCAAATATCAAAAGTTTTCAAATATTAAAACTAAAATGTTCATGTTGTGCCAAATAATGCATGGGTAATTATGGTGAAGAAACCACACTATTATAAAGTGTTTAAATACTCTAGAGTGAATAAAGCATTAGCAAAAAAATGATTATTTATATGCTTTTAAATATAAACAAATGTTAAACTAGTTTATTTAGTCATCAAAATTTTTGTGACAGTGTCTTATATTATTATGCTAATTTAGGAGCAAGGGTTATACTTTGTAAAACTAATTCGCTAACTAAAATAAAGAAAGCAGAAAAGTTTTGAAAGAAAACAAAAGCAAAAATAAAATAAAATAATGTAAACAGGCCGAAACCCGGAACCCCTGTCCACCTAGGCTGCGACCCACCGGACCGGCCCCCTCCCTCGTCGCCCTTGTCGTCTCCCCAACCCACCCACCCCCCCCCCCCCGCCTTTCGTGAGCCGCTCGGTGAGCCCCGCAGCCCCGCCTTCGGGCTCGCCCGAGCCATGGCGTCCGCCCGCTCGTCGCCGGCGACGCTGCGGTCCTCCTCCGGCCGAGCCGCCTGCAACCTACATCCCGCTGGACGCCTCTGTCTGACCCCCGCGTGCGCGTATGCTGCCGCGCCCGCTCGCCTCTGGCCTCGCTTTGCCTCGCCTCCGGCCGGCGCTTGGCCGCACCCCGCGCCGCTCGCACAAAGCCCCGTCGTGCCCGCTCGGCGCTGTCGCCACTGCCTGCTAGCTACTGCTGCTCCTACATGTTGCTGCCTGCTGCATCTGCTCGCTGCCTTTTGCTACTAGTGCAGCGCTTCTACAGTAACATTCAGTTACTGTAGTAGTAGCTAGCTTTGCTGCTGCTGCGTTGACTAACCCTTTGTACAGCTTCTAAACAGCGACTAAATAATTGTTAACTGGTCTAATAAAAATATAGGCAGATAGTACACTTGACAAGCTCCAAGTTACCCCATTTGACCAAATTCAAATAAGGCATGAATTAAATCCTACAAAAATTACAAAATGCTATCTTGTGTTAAAAGGAATAGATTTACTTCCTAGCATTGTGTGTGTTCGTGTTTGCCATGGCCGAGCGCCCGTGCAGGTGTGCCATGTGATGTGTGTGCGTGAGTGCGTGCGCTGTGTGTGTTCTGTAGGTGTGTGTGATGTGTGTACAGCGTGTGTGTGGCCGTGTGTGGGACTGCCCAAATTAGTTTAGGTCTAATTTAATTAGATAGATTAGTTTTAGGATTACTTTTGTTGTTTAGCTAGTATTAGTATTTAATTAGTGCTAAGTTATTTTAGTAGTAGATGACATGTGGGTCCTCATTTAGATAACTTAGGTTTATTTATTTGTTTAGGAAAATAGTCTATGACATGTGGGCCACACATGCCCTTTTGACTAGTCAAATTGACCTGGTCAATTCGGATTAAACTAAATATAATAAATCCAGAAATTTCAGAAAATACTTAAAACTTTGGAAAATCATAAAAAAATAACCATAACTCCAATGAAAAAACTTTGTACATGGAAGTTGCTCAGAACGACGAGACGATTCCAGATACGCAGCCCGTTCGTCCGCCGCACACCCCTAGCATAGCAAACACGCAACTTTCCCCCTCTGGTTCATCTGTCCGAAAACGCGAAACACCGGGAATACTTTCCCGGATGTTTCCCTCCTTCACCGGTATCACCTAGTACTGCGCTAGGTCACCCCTAGCACCGCGTATTGCCTTGTTATGTTTTGTGATGCTTTGATTGCCCTGTTATTTATTGTGTTCCCCCTCGTTACTTCTTTCCGATAGACTCCGAGACCGCGGTTGAACCAGTGATCGACTACTTCACCTTCGAGGGTCCGTTTCTATCTGCAGAGCAACCAGGCAAGCCCCCCCCCTCCTCCTTGATCACCAGATATCGCCTACTCTCCTCTATACTGCTTGCATTAGAGTAGTGTAGCATGTTACTGCTTTCCGTTAATCCTATTCTGATGCATAGCCTGTCATTGTTGCTACAACTGCTGATACCTTACCTGCAATCCTAAATGCTTAGTATAGGATGCTAGATTATCATCAGTGGCCCTACATTCTTGTCTGTCTGCCATGCTATACTATCGGGCCGTGATCACTTGGGAGGTGGTCATGGGTATATACTTATACATAATATATGATACTTGTGGTGACAAAAGACGGGTCGGCTCGAGGAGTACCCGCGGTTGATTCACAAATTGGGGGCTGGAAGGACATACTTTCCCGACAGCCCTCTGTGTGGATCTTTGTGGCGAAGCGACAGGGCAGGTTGAGACCACCTAGGAGAGAGGTGGGCCTGGCCCTGGTCGGCGTTCGCGGTTATTTCAAGATAACACGTTTAACTAGATCTTGGTATTTGATCTGTGTCTGGCCACTGGCCTATACGCACTAACCATCTACGCGGGGATAGTTATGGGCATTCGACGTCATGGTATCAGCCGAAGCCTTCATGACGTCAGCGACTGAGCGGCGCGCGCCGGATTGGACCGTAAGCTTGCTCTTGTATTAAGGGGGCTAGTTCTGCTTCCGGCCGCGTTCGCAACATGCAGGTGTGCAAAGGGCGATGGGCCCAGACCCCTGCGCCATAGGATTTAGACCGGCGTGCTGACCTCTCTGTTGTGCCTAGGTAGGGCTGCGACGTGTTGATCTTCCGAGGCCAGGCATGACCCAGGAAAGTGTGTCCGGACAAAGAGGATCGAGCGTGTTGGGAAATGTGGTGCACCCCTGCAGGGAAGTTAATCTATTCGAATAGTCGTGATCTTCGGTAACAGGACGACTTGGAGTTGTACCTTGGCCTTATGACAACTAGAACCGGATACTTATTTAAAACACACCCTTCCAAGTGCCAGATACAACCGGTGATCGCTCTCTCACAGGGCGACGAGAGGAGGATCATCGGTTAGAATTATGCTACACGATGCTATTTGGTGAACTTACTATCTACTCTCTTCTTCTGCTGCAAGATGGAGGTTACCTGAAGCGTAGTCTTCGAAAGGACTAGCTATCCCCCTCTTATTCTGGCAATCTGCAGTTCAGTCCACATATGATACCATTATTCCATTTGATACCAATGCATACATTTGTAGTGTAGCTCCTTGCTTGCGAGTACTTTGGATGAGTACTCACGGTTGCTTTGCTCCCTCTTTTCCCCCTTTCTATACACGATTGCTGCGACCAGACGATGGAGCCCAGGAGCCAGACCGCACTGTCGATGACGACTACTACTACTCGGGAGGTGCCTACTACTACGTGCAGCCCGCTGATGACGACTAGGAGTAGTTTAGGAGGATCCCAGGCAGGAGGCCTGCGCCTCTTTCGATCTGTATCCCAGTTTGTGCTAGCCTTCTTAAGGCAAACTTGTTTAACTTATGTCCGTACTCAGATATTGTTTGCTTCCGCTGACTCGTCTATGATCGAGCTCTTGTATTCGAGCCCTCAAGGCCCCTGGCTTGTAATATGATGCTTGTATGACTTATTTTTATTTGTAGAGTTGCGTTGTGATATCTTCCCGTGAGTCCCGGATCTTGATCGTACACGTTTGCATGTATGATTCGTGTACGATTGAATTGGGGGCGTCACAAGTTGGTATCAGAGCCGACTGCCTGTAGGAATCCCCCTTCCACACTCCTTGGCCGAAGTCGAGTATAGACATTGCAAAACTTTTACTAACATGGTTGTTTGCCTTACGGGCCCACGTCGCCATTTGGATGGTATTAGGATCTTTTATTCCTCATCTATACTCTGGGACTCTGATCTCTCTTCTATTCGGGTTAAAAGATTTCTGCTAACTCTAACTCTAGGTTCTCGTAAGTCCTTTCTTCCGGAGAGCCCCTTATTACAGATGATCATCTGCTGCACCAGAAGATTCAATAGATACTCTCTGATGTTCGCCCGAGAACTTGTGCTCATCGCTTTTGCGATTTCCTTCCACCGTCAACCCTATGGAAAACTACATACACTTGCCATAAATACAAACATTCCTCGTTGCTCTTGTTATTACAAGATGCCCCGAAATACTCTATGTTGTCCCGAGAATCCTTTGAGCTTACTACCATGTTGTTCTTTGCCACATGAATACCCCTACGGATAATTTCTCGCACTTACCGGGGATCCGTTCGTCCCCAGTTGTTCAGGTGTTTCGCAAAATTCTTCGAATTGCCATTCGAACTTCTGAAATCCTCAGTAGCCTAATGCTCTTGTTCTTCTTTACCGTCTTGCCTAATGGTTACTTCCATATGTCAAACAATATTCATTAAAATACTTTGTGATCGACAATCTGATCCCGTTGATTCAACTTGTGTGTGAATGCACACAATCATTAGTTATTCCCTGAAAATTATCCTTCTGGCTCAGACGTCATTTTGAACATGAGCTGGTTGTCGACCAACCAAATTGCCATCGATTGTAACCCTAAGGCTATTCAACTTATCCATCCCTAATCAGAGCATTGCTTCTGATCCCTTGTTTTGGAATTCATAATTCCTTTGCATTTGAGTTTTGAGTTAGTCAGTTGTTTCTATATTCTGATCCCCTTGCAATCTTTCTTCCTCTGGTTGAGTACCGATACTCACATCAGATCCCTTATGGACCACTAGATCCTTTATTGGATTTTGTTCGACACCATCCTTCATATTCATTAAACATTGTGAGCTTTTCTTCGGATACATAATACCTTTGGTAAATTGTATCCCTTGCTTTTGTCAACCATGCTCTGCTCCCGAACTTGAGTTATTCGCTCATGAAGTTGGGGGTATGTGTTCATAAGATGCCCCGATGGGTTAAACCTATGCCTTCCTTACTTTGTGTGAACCCGAAAGATTTCACGGGTCATAATTATCTAGTATTGCACCAGGTAAAACTTTCGACAACTAATGTCAATTTCGAAAAGCGAGAGGTGAATGGAAGGTTATACCTAGAAGAAGTGGGAGTCAACCTTGAACTTTGTGTTCATGCCCATGGACACGGTGTATATCCTATCATGGAAGCTTCTTGTAATAATAACTATTCCCTTGATATAATATCATTTGGTATTTGTGAATTGGTCCTCTTGCAATCGTGGTTCCGATCATATTTTCTCCTTGATTCCATTTCTCGGACTAGTTAAAGCACTTGTCTTCTGCAGATCAATGCACCTCTGCGACCTCTATTATGTTCTACCTTCGAGTATTACCCCGTGGTATCTCGATAAAATCACAGAACCATATTACTTCTTGTGAGTTCTTCTTCAAGTATTATTTCTCACCAATTTCAATTTTTCCCTGGGTTCTGAGTTGTTAGACACTCAGGGACACCGATAGTGAATCGAGTCTGAAATCTGATTCATTAACTCTAAGTAATTTTCGTTGCTTATGAGTTTAATAATCCTTCAAGTCATTCCTAGCCCGATCGGCTATATCATTATCGTGCTAAATTTTAATTGTGCTACCTGGCCCTTCTTCTCGGCGCATAATTTTCGACGATGAGCTAATCTTACGTCGAACTTCCTCGTCATATCATTTCTCCTTGAACATCAAACTTGATTTCGAGTTTATGTTGTACCCTTGGCTCCCATAACTTTTCGCTTCATCATCATTTGACTTGATGGCATCGCCGATCGATTACATCTTCATGAAATCTCTCGAGAACTGTGTCATGATCATCATCAACATCCTAAGCTCTTCCAAGATATATATCGAATTCTTGATGGGCAATACCATCCTTGCCCCTCGATGATTCGTGTTATCATCGACCACTTTATTGCCTTCCGTTCAACACAAACTTGTTCGTGTTTTGTGTTACACCTTGAGATCCTTGCTACCTTGCAGTTCTTCTTCTTTACCTTGGAAGTATTACCATCTTTTACGTCAAGAAAGTCGTGAGAATTTCACCACCTATTAAGAGATCTTGATACAGGTGATACTTCTTGCCATATCCGTTCATTCCTTGGTCCCCGTGTTGTTTCTAACCGGAAAACTGACAATTGAACTATGATGTGCGACTTTAAAACTTCTAGCAACCCTATTGCTTTGAAGTTAATGGTCGATGTTTCATTCTTAGACCATTGGTTATCGAATCACCATTCTAACATTGATCATGCTACCTAAGCCCATATTTCGGGTGCACTTTTCAATCAATGTTTAATTGTGTATGTTTTTCCTCGAGCATACATCAATATAACATTTCATATGACAATTGTTATCTCCTTGTTCACATAATGGTGGAAATCCATCTTTAGGAAATCTCGATGGATTGTCGTTGAGTTCATCAGTCACGTCCTCATTCTCTCCTTGGTTTAATGATGAAATTTTGTTTCGGAACTCGCTTCTGTAATACATTTCCCGAGAATCTTACAATTTTGTCTCGTCAATTGTGTTGCAAATTTTCTTCTAAGACATCCTGAGTCCGAGGTATCCTGACACCAATCAGATCTGAATCTCGGTCAGATATGATGGTTGGGACATATTTCCAAGAGTTATAACACTGGTCTTTTATATGACCCGGTAAGATGATGTCATGCCTAGCACACCTGGCCATAGGACCTATTGTTATAGTTCCCTTCTTAGCAAGGTTAGCGATTCTTCCATGTGGAAATCGTAAGACTTATCCTATAAGTTGTTCGTGACGGATCCTTTGTGCCTTCAAATTCTGACCCTTACTTGATGGCCATGTCAATTCTATCTCGAAGCATGTCTGTGGTACTCTGATTTTCCACAAGAACATTTGAAGCCCAATGCTAAATGTTTCCTGTTCGATTATCCAAACACCATTGTATGGGTAATGCCAAAATTTCTCTCCCCTTTCCTAAAGGGTTTTCTACGTTATATCTTGTCATGGATATCATGATCTGCTTGTCCTTGGGAAGGATATACCCTTGAAATATGTGTTTAAACACATTTTCCTTTTCATTGTTCTGTTTAATCTGATAATCATATTTTCCTTTCCATTGGTTGGTTTAAAATTTCTTGTGATCTATATGATCTGAGCAGTAATATTTTCCTACTTATGTAAACACCTCGGTGTACAATTCTGTCAGCAAGACCCTGTTACTATTATTGATGACATTCTGGTAGCCACCGATGGACGATAACTTTGCCTATTGGTCCGCCTCGTTCAACGAGCAGGAAAATGGTTCTCTTCGTCCCTCGCCCTTGGTACCGACGTTATTGCCGACATAATCAATAGGCTACCGTCTGACCTGCCTTGCTGTCATGACCATGCAAGATGTCACCGCTCCTCCTACTTTTAAACCACATGGTGCGTCCATAACCCACAACTCCACATGATCGAAACCTGACTTTCCTGCACACCCCTGTTGCCAAAGATATTCCTCGCGCTTGGCTCCGTATGTAAGTCACAGGCCACCTTCCTAGTGGTCTATTCTAGTATCAGACGCATGATTCATTCTTCGACGCTTTGAACCCCTTCCACTATGTTTAAGGCATCGGACAGTTGTCTATCCGCTTGGAATGACTTATTGTACCTTCTTACTTTGCTCTCGATGTCTTTCACTTGTTCAACTTGAGAGGTACTCATCTTTTCATTCATGGGATACCCCCAGACGATTACCTCTTATAGCATTCTATCGTTGTCGAGCTGCCCCTTACCTATTCGTAAGTACGATGGAGTTCCCGAAGGAAGGATGATGACTTCATCATGATGTCCTGAAGCAGAGAAATGAAGACATCAACATAAGGGATCAACTTCTTCGAGAAGAGCAAGCAAGACCGAGAAGACCCGATAGATTCCTTAGCAAACCTTTCCCCTGTACACTACCTCTTAAATCTCGGGACGAGATTTCTTGTAGTGGAGGAGAATTGTGATGCCCGGACAATTAAGCTACAGTGAACCTCCTCTAATGATGCCACGTCACCTCGGTTACTGTTGATAAAGTCTCGTTAGTTCAAAACCGATTCAAGTTTAAATTTAAGTTAAAGGAAAACATCAAAAGTTTTCAAATATTAAAACTAAAATGTTCAGGTTGTGCAAATAATGCATGGGTAATTATGGTGAAGAAACCACACTCTTATAAAGTGTTTAAATACTCTAGAGTGAATAAAGCATTAGCAACAAAATTATTATTTATATGCTTTTAAATATAAACAAATGTTAAACTAGTTTATTTAGTCATCAAAAATTTTGTGACAGTGTCCTATATTATTATGCTAATTTAGGAGCAAGGGTTATACTTTGTAAAACTAATTCGCTAACTAAAATAAAGAAAGCAGAAAAGGTTTGAAAGAAAACGAAAGCAAAAATAAAATAAAATAATGTAAACAGGCCGAAACCCCTGTCCACCAGGGCCGCGGCCCACCGGAGCCGGCCCACCTTCCTCCCCGCACCGCGCCAACGTGTCGCCAAGCTCCCTCGCCGCCCGCCTCGTCTTCCCCGCCGCTGGTTCGAGCTCCATGCCACAACAGCATCCGCGACGAGGTCATCTTCAACCCCCGAACACCGAGCTCCGTCGCGTCGGATTCCGCCTCGCCCCTGCGCTCCCGTTTCCCACAGGCCTTTCGTGAGCCGCTCGGTGAGCTCCACCCCCTTCTGCTCCCATCATTGAATTGTTTCCACGCCATAGCTAGCCGAGCGCGACGCGCCTCCACTGCCGAGCTACGGCTCCGCTGTCGAGCTCGTCGTCGCGGTCACCGCACTCGCGGCTCGTCCGACCGCGTAACCATGCTCCCTGCGCCACCAAGATCCCGTAGCACTCTCCAGTGCGTGCCCTCGCTGCCCCTAGCTCTGTCCCCGACGAGCCTCGATTCCGACCATCCGCCAATGTGCTCGCGCCGCTCAACTTCGGCCACTCCCGTGCCTGCGGCCATCACCAGTCAACACGCGCCGCTGCGAGCGTTCGAACGCACCCGGTCCCGCGACGAGTCGTGCCCCGCAGCCCCGCCTTCGGGATCGCCCGAGCCATGGCGTCCGCCCGCTCGTCGCCGGCGACGCTGCGGTCCTCCTCCGGCCGAGCCGCCTGCAACCTACATCCCGCTGGTCGCCTCTGTCTGACCCCCGCGTGCGCGTATGCTGCTGCGCTGCTGCCGCGCCCACTCGCCTCTGGCCTCGCTTTGCCTCGCCTCCGGCCGGCGCTTGGCCGCACCCCGCGCCGCTCGCACAAAGCCCCGTCGTGCCCGCTCGGCGCTGTCGCCACTGCCTGCTAGCTACTGCTGCTCCTACATGCTGCTGCCTGCTGCATCTGCTCGCTGCCTGTTGCTACTAGTGCAGCGCTGCTACAGTGACATTCAGTTACTGTAGCAGTGGCTAGCTTTGCTGCTGCTGCGTTGACTAACCCTTTGTACAGCTTCTGAACAGCGACTAAATAACTGTTAACTGGTCTAATAAAAATATGGGCAGATAGTACACTTGACAAGCTCCAAGTTACTTCATTTGACCAAATTCAAATAAGGCATGAATTAAATCCTACAAAAATCACAAAATGCTATCTTATGTTAAAAGGAATAGATTTACTCCCTAGCATTGTGTGTGTTCGTGTTTGCCATGGCCGAGCGCCCGTGCAGGTGTGGCGTGTGATGTGTGTGCGTGAGTGCGTGCGTTGTGTGTGTTCTGTAGGTGTGTGTGATGTATGTACAGCGTGTGTGTGGCCGTGTGTGGGGCTGCCCCAAATTAGTTTAGGTCTAATTTAATTAGATAGATTAGTTTTAGGATTACTTTTGCTGTTTAGCTAGTACTAGTATTTAATTAGTGCTAAGTTACTTTAATAGTAGATGACATGTGGGTCCTCATTTAGATAAGTTAGGTTTATTTATTTGTTTAGGAAAATAGTCTATGACATGTGGGCCACACATGCCTTTTTGACTAGTCAAATTGACTTGGTTAATTCGGATTAAACTAAATATAATAAATCCAGAAATTTTAGAAAATACTTAAAACTTTGGAAAATCATAAAAAATTAACCCTAACTCCGATGAAAAAACTTTGTACATGGAAGTTGCTCAGAACGACGAGACGATTCCGGATACGCAGCCCATTCGTCCGCCGGACACCCCTAGCATAGCAAACACGCAATTTTCCCCCTCTGGTTCATCTGTCCGAAAACGCGAAACACCGGGAATACTTTCCCGGATGTTTCCCTCCTTCACCGGTATCACCTAGTACTACGCTAGGTCACCCCTAGCACCGCGTATTGCCTTATTATGTTTTGTGATGCTTTGATTGCTCTGTTATTTATTGTGTTCCCCTCGTTACTTCTTTCCGATAGACCCCGAGACCGCGGTTGAACCAGTGATCGACTACTTCACCTTCGAGGGTCCGTTTCTATCTGCAGAGCAACCAGGCAAGCCCCCCTTGATCACCACATATCGCCTACTCTCCTCTATGCTGCTTGCATTAGAGTAGTGCAGCATGTTACTGCTTTCCGTTAATCCTATTCTGATGCATAGCCTGTCATTGTTGCTACAACTGCCGATACCTTACTGCAATCCTAAATGCTTAGTATAGGATGCTAGATTATCATCAGTGGTCCTACATTCTTGTCTGTCTGCCATGCTATACTATCGGGCCGTGATCACTTGGGAGGTGGTCACGGGTATATACTTATACATAATATATGATACTTGTGGTGACAAAAGACAGGGCGGCTCGAGGAGTACCCGCGGTTGATTCACGAATTGGAAGCTGGAAGGACATACTTTCCCGACAGCCCTCTGTGTGGATCTTTGTGGCAAAGCGACAGCGCAGGTTGAGACCACCTAGGAGAGAGGTGGGCCTAGCCCTGGTCGGCATTCGCGGTTATTTCAAGATAACACGTTTAACGAGATCTTGGTATTTGATCTGAGTCTGGCCACTGGCCTATACGCACTAACCATCTACGCGGGGACAGTTATGGGCACTCGACATCGTGATATTAGCCGAAGCCTTTGCGACGTCAGCGACTGAGCGGCGTGCGCCGGATTGGACCGTAAGCCTGCTCTTGTATTAAGGGGGCTAGTTCTGCTTCCGGCCGCGTTCGCAACGTGCAGGTGTGCAAAGGGCGATGGGCCCAGACCCCTGCGCCATAGGATTTAGACCGGCGTGCTGACCTCTCTGTTGTGCCTAGGTAGGGCTGCGACGTGTTGATCTTCCGAGGCCGGGCATGACCCAGGAAAGTGTGTCCGGACAAAGGGGATCGAGCGTGTTGAGAAATGTGGTGCACCCCTGCAGGGAAGTTAATCTATTCGAATAGTCGTGATCTTCGGTAACAAGACGACTTGGAGTTGTACCTTTACCTTATGACAACTAGAACCGGATACTTATTTGAAACACACCCTTCCAAGTGCCAGATACAACCGGTGATCGCTCTCTCACAGGGCGACGAGGGGAGGATCATTGGTTAGGATTATGCTACACGATGCTACTTGGTGAACTTACTATCTACTCTCTTCTTCTGCTGCAAGATGGAGGTTACCCGAAGCGTAGTCTTCGAAAGGACTAGCTATCCCCCTCTTATTCCGGCATTCTGTAGTTCAGTCCACATATGATACCCTTATTCCATTTGATACCAATGCATACATTTGTAGTGTAGCTCCTTGTTTGCGAGTACTTTGGATGAGTACTCACGGTTGCTTTGCTCCCTCTTTTCCCCCTTTCTATACCCAATTGCTGCGACCAGACGATGGAGCCTAGGAGCCATACGCCACTGTCGATGACGACTACTACTACTCGGGAGGTGCCTACTACTACGTGCAGCCCGCTGACGACGACCAGGAGTAGTTTAGGAGGATCCCAGGCAGGAGGCCTGCGCCTCTTTCGATCTGTATCCCAGTTTGTGCTAGCCTTCTTAAGGCAAACTTGTTTAACTTATGTCCGTACTCAGATATTGTTTGCTTCCGCTGACTCGTCTATGATCGAGCTCTTGTATTCGAGCCCTCGAGGCCCCTGGATTGTAATATGATGCTTGTATGACTTATTTTTATTTGTAGAGTTGTGTTGTGATATCTTCCCGTGAGTCCCTGATCTTGATCG
Source organism: Triticum urartu (assembly GCF_056163025.1). NCBI lineage: Eukaryota > Viridiplantae > Streptophyta > Magnoliopsida > Poales > Poaceae > Triticum > Triticum urartu. The sequence goes on from NC_141879.1 coordinate 325,354,992, forward strand.
TACACGTTTGCGTGTATGATTAGTGTACGATTGAATCGGGGGCGTCACATTCACCATGGCATCAAGAAGTTGTGCCTCACGAATTTGATCTTCCAAAGTAGGGGAGACTTGGAGGTTGGCAAGAAAGCCTTGAGGAAGAACTCGGAGATTCAGTTTGCGGAAAGCTTCACAAAGGTCCGGTTGGAAGGGCTTGAGAATTAAGCTATTGCAGTAAGCCTTTCCTGCTCAAAGCATCTACAATGACATTGGCCTTGCCTGGAGTATATTCAATACTCGAATTGTATTCTTGAATCATTTCGACCCAGCGAGTCTGCCTGAGGTTGAGGTTGGGTTGAGTGAAGATGTACTTTAGGCTCTTATGATCAGTGAAGATGTCCACTTTCCTTCCCAACAAGAGATGTCTCCACGTTAATAATGTAGGACAACTGCCGCCAACTCAAGATCCTGAGTGGGGTAGTTCCTTCCGTTGGGCTTCAACTGGCAAGAGGTATAAGCCACAACTTTCTTCTCTTGCATTAACACAGCACCGAGACCTTGCAGGGAGGCATCACAGAAAACTTCGAATGGTTTGGATTCATCAGGAGGAGTCAAGACATGAGCTGTGACTAACTTCTCTTTCAGGGTGTTGAAAGCAATGTCGCATTCAGGCGTTCAGACATACTTAACATGCTTCTGGAGGAGGTTGGAAAGAGGCTTTGCAATCTTAGATAAATTCTCAATGAATCTTCGACAATAGCTTGCAAGCCCAAGAAAACTGCGGAGCTGCTTGACATTCTGAAGAGGTTCCCAATTCACAATTGCAGACACCTTCTCGGGATTAACAACGATGCCCTTGGCTGAGATGATATGGCGAAGGTAAAGAACCTCATCAAGCCAGAACTCACACTTGGAAAACTTCGCATAGAATTGATGCTCTCTGAGTTTGTCGAGTATCAATCTCAAATGCTTGGCATGATCCTCCTTGTTCTTGGAAAAGACCAAAATATCATCGAGATACACCAGGACGAAATCATTTGTGTAAGGGTTGAAGATGAAGTTCATCATGCGAGAGAACGTTGGAGGAGCATGGACAAGGCCGAAAGACATGACATTATATTCATAAGAACCATAGCTTGTTCTGAATGCTGTCTTGGGGATATCTTGTTCACGAATGCGAATCTGATGATAACCCATACGGAGATCAAGCTTGGAGAATACTTGAGCACCCTTTAGTTGCTCGAAAAGCTCATTGATGTTGGGAAGTGGGTACTTGTTCTTTATTGTTTTCATGTTCAAAGGGCGGTAGTCGACGCAGAGTCGTTCCGTTCCATCCTTCTTCTTGACAAAAAGAACACCACAACCCCATGGAGATGAACTCGGTCTGATCAGACCCATGCGCTCTTGTTCATCGAGTTGTTTCTTCAACTCCTTCAACTCTTCTGGACCAAGCTTGTAAGGACGTTTGCAAACAGGTTCCGTGCCAGGTTCCAGATCGATAACGAATTCAACTGGCCGGTGAGGAAGCATTCCCGAAAGCTCTTCTAGAAAGACGTCTTGATATTCACAAACGACTGGAATCTGAGAGATGGCATTCAACTCGCCCTTCTCATTGAGAGAAAATAGTCGAATGGTATCATCACGAGTGGCATAGATGATCACATCCTCAGACGAGTGTGTCAATTGAATCTGCCTGGCAGCACAACCAAGCTGAGCCTTGTGCTTAGAAATCCAGTCCATCCCGAGAATTAGATCAATATCAGAGTCACCAAGAACAATTGGAGAGGACAGAAATTTATAGTCTCCAAACTGGACAGAGACATCGGGAGCAACCAAACTAGAAGTCATAAGCTTTCCCGGAGAAACAACTTGCATGACTTTGGACAAAACCTCTGTGTCAACATTGTGCTCTGATGCAAAAGGGAATGACACGAAAGAATGCGATGCACCAGTATCAAAAAGAAATTTTGCAGGAATGGAGTTAACTGGAAGGTTACCCATGATCACTTCTGAAGAATCCTCTGCCTGAGCTGCGTTCATCATGTTGACCTTAGCATGCTTGGGATTATGCTTGACCACTGCATTGCTGGCAGATCTCACAAGAGGAGGAGGCGGAAGGCGTCTTTGGTTGAAGCACTTGTTTGCATAGTGCCCTTTCTGCTGACACTTGTTGCAAGTAACCTCTGAGAGCGGATGGTGATAAGGGGAGCACTTGACCTGGGAGTATGAGATTGAGCTTTGTTATGATAGCCTGGGTTGGGTGGGTGGGAAGATCCATTGCCACCTTTACTCTTCTGCTGATAAGGCTGACGAAACGGAGGAGGAGGTGGCAACCAGAACTCTTTTGCTTAGTTGCCACTTGAGTTGAAGAAGAAGATTGAGCTGCATCCCTGACTCTCTTCTTAGAAGCATCACACTTAATCTGAGCGGCATCTTGCTTTAGTGCCATGTTGTAGAATTCATCATACTTAGTCGGCTCAAGAAGCATGAGAGCTAATTGCAGATCTTCTTTGAGGCCACCTCTGAATTGATAAATCATGCTCTTTTCATCAGGGACATCTTGTTTAGCGAAGCGAGCGAGTTTCTGAAACTGGATATTGTATTGATACACGAACAAGTTGTCTTGCTTGAGATTGCGGAACTCCTCACGCTTACTCTCAACAACACTTTGTGGAATGTGATGAGCTTTGAAGTCTCGGTGGAAATCATCCCAGGTAATGACACGACCTCCTCTAGAATCTCTGTATTGTTGATACCACTCAGCAGCTTGATCCTTGAGTTGAAACAAAGCAAACTTGACAAAGTCCTCAGGCCTGACATTGCTACACTCAAAATGTTTGCAGATATCCACAAGTCAATCATCGGTGTTTGTGGCCTTGACACAGTTGCTGAAGGACTTCGGCTGGTTTGCGAGGAACTGGTTGAGGGTAGCAAACTAAGGCTGACTGTTGCCTTGTCCTTGATTTCCTTGGTTGCATTGCCCTTGGTTGCGCTCTTGCAAGAGTTGCAAAAGCATCTGAATGTTGGCATTGGTGGCTGCCATGACAGCTTGCCATGCCCCCGGAGGTGGAGGTGGTGGCGGAGGGTTCGACTGATCCCCATCATTGCGGTCCGGATTCTGACGCATTGGAGGGGCCATCCTGAAGAGGTTGACATCCGTTAGCATCTTGAAAGACATATATACAAGCTGAATCAATGGATCGAAATTGCAACATAAATCCTTAACATTCGAACAAGAATGAACGAATGAATTCCAAAGTAAATCATCACACTTCCATTAAGTTGAGAAGCCACTTAGATAAAGGTAGAAGAATAAAGCAACAAGGTACGAATATGAACAAATAAGTGGTAAGGATTACCCATCGCAAACCAAATATCTGCGGGAAGAAATACGAGAGCTACATGAATTCCCACCTATAAAACTCCCGAAACTTCCTGGTTATGCAATCAGCTGTTGGGGATGCAGGGGAAGCATAATATCTCACCCAAAACTAGCAAATCCTACATCCAGCTATATCCATCCTTCAACACATAACCAAGAAACCTTTGGAAATAATTTACCTCAACCTTCAAAAAAGCATCCGTTATACGAGTTATGGCAATACTACCGAACTCCCGCCCCAGTACTAGGTGGTGTCGAGGTTATCTCACCAACAACTGCATAAAAGAGATTTTCGATGTCGGCGAACTCAGGTATTCCAGAACTGCAACGATAAAATTGTGACAACAACACCTCGGAGCTCAACTCCCCGGGACACTGCCACAACCCCTAAATGTCAGGAGGCACCAAGAACAATGTTCTCGTCACAAGACTATTGGAAATATTCCAAGATACCCGCATGAACCTAAAAAAAATTCGTGAAATTTGAGGAGAGAAGAGTCAAAACTCTACGTCAGGAGGCCTCACCAGAGCGACGAAGGGACTGAGGAGTAAAAAGAATCCTACTCTCCGATATATATAATCCTAAGACTCAAAACATTTTGTTCTAGACTCAACAACGTCAGCGATTCGATCAAGCAGGGGGCTCCTAAGTCGGGGAAGGCTCTGATTACCAACTTGTAACACCCACAATGCGGCTATATCTCCCACGTGTCGGGGCACGACTTAGAGGCATAGCCGCATGGTAGGCATGTCGCAAGAGGGGTAATCTTTACACATCCCATGTACTAAATAAGAAAGGGATAAAGAGTCAGCTTACAATCGCCACTTCACACAATACATAAATATATCATACATCATCCTAGGTACAATCAAAGGTCCGACTATGGAACCAAAATAAAGAAATACAACCCCAAATGCTATATCCCCGATTGTCCCAACTGGGCTCCTCTACTGATCATCCGGAAAAGAAACATAGTAACGACCCGAATCCTCGTCGAACTCCCACTTGAGTTCGGTAGCGTCCCCTGCACTGGCATCATCGGCACCTGCATCTGTTTGGAAGTATCTGTGAGTCACGGGGACTCAGCAATCTCACACCCTCGCGATCAAAAATATTTAAGCTTAAGGGTAGGAAAGGGTAGTGAGGTGGAGCTGCACCAAGCACTAGCATATATGGTGGCTAACTTACGCAAAAGAGAGCAAGAAGAGAAGCAAAGCACGGTCGAGAAGCTAATAATGATCAAGAAGTGATCCTGAAGCTACTTACGTTCAAGCATAACACGAGATCGTGTTCTCTTCCCAGACTCCGCCGAAAAGAGACCATCACGGCTACACAAACGGTTGATTCATTTTAATTAAGTTAAGTGTCAAGTTCTCTACAACCGGACATTAACAAATTCCCATCTACCCATAACCGTGGGCACGGCTTTCGAAAGTTCAAAACCCTGCAGGGGTGTCCCAACTTAGCCCATCACAAGCTCTCACTGTCAACGAAGGATATTCCTTCTCCTGGGAAGACCCGATCAGTCTCGGAATCCCGGTTACAAGACATTTCGACAATGGTAAAACAAGACCAGCAAAGCCGCCCGATGTGCCGACAAAATCCCGATAGGAGTCGCACGTATCTCGTTCTCAAGGCACACCGAATGAGACATCCTATGAGTAAAACCAACCCTCAAGTTGCCCCGAGGTGGGCCCGTAGTCTACTCGGTTCAGACCAACACTCAGAGGAGCACTGGCCCGGTGGGGGGGGGTTAAAATAATGACCCTTGAGTCTGCAGAACCCAAGGGAAGGTATATGGTGGTAGGTAGGCAAATGGTAAAACCAAGGTTGGGCCTTGCTGGAGGAGTTTTATTCAAAGTGAACTGTCAAGGAACATAACACCGGTATGACAGAAACTTGGGTGGTAAGAGTGGAACAAAACACGAGGCATAAGGCCGAGCCTTCCACCCTTTACCACGTATATAGGTGCATTAAAGTAAAAGATATAATAATGATATCCCAACAATATCCATGTTCCAACATGGAACGACCTTCATCTTCACCTGCAACTAGCAACGCTATAAGAGGGGCTGAGCAAAGCGGTAACATAGCCAAACAATGGTTTGCTAGGAAAGGTGGGTTAGAGGCTTGACATGGCAATATGGGAGGCATTATATAGCAAGTGGTAGGTATCGCGGCATAGCAATAGAGCGAACAACTAGCAAGCAAAGATAGAAGTGATTTCGAGGGTATGGTCATCTTGCCTGCAAAGTTCTCAGAGTTGACGAAAGCTTGATCCTTGTTAGCATACTCAATAGGTTCCTCGATCACGTACTCGTCTCCCGGCTCTACCCAAAGCAAGAACACAAGCAAAGGACCAACAATCAATCATGGTGCAATGCACGAGCAACATGATGCAAAACATGGCATGATATGCAAGACATGATTTGCAATGCATATGCGTGCTCTAGAAGGGGAAGATTGATCAAGTCATCAACTTGGAAAACCAAGTGTGCTGCTGGAAATATGAGATGATTTCAGTCAAAATCGATATAAAGATCACCAGAATCGGATGCACGGTTTGCAAATGGCAAGCAAAACAAGAATGGCACAAGTCTGCGATTAACAGCACGATGCCATCTAGAATGCAACAAGAAACTAAGCTACTGTACTCCAACATACCAACAAAGCATATTGTAGTGATGTACTCAAGATGCTTGACAAAACATGAACACTGAGCTACAGCTAAACCACACAAGAGCAGGTTCAACCAATCATGGCAAAAGTGCAAAAGATATCACCTTCACAGACTTAGTGAAAATACTAACATGCTAGGAATAACATCAGGAGGCCATGTATAGAGCAAGCAAAAAACATGCTACAGGAACATATCAGAGCAAACTAAGGCATGGCATGAATCTACTAAATGCATAGAACAAAAGTCCCTTACTGATCATGAGCCAAAAAGGCACAGAAGATATGATGGCACCCATGTAAACATAGCAAGTTTTATTAACAGTTTCAGACTTAGCAGAAAACAGAGCATGGCATAAACAGAATTATGAAGGCATCTTTGCAAGCTCAATTCACTCACCACAAGGCATTGCATGACAAGATAAGCATGGCAACAGCAAGATGACATGTTCATGAAGCTAACCATGGCAAGATCAAATTCATAGCATGCTTGGATCACTAACAACAATCATGGCAAAATTGATTAACATGTAAACAATCTGCCAGGAATATTTTATAGTACAAGTAGAGCAAGATTAAGACAAGCTAGGGCACTCCATAATTTCAAACAGGGCCATGGATGGATAAATCATAACCATATGTCCAAAACATCCTTACTGAAGATACTCAAAACAAGCATGGATCTCACCGTAGCATCATGTTTACATGGCATCAAAATAACAGCAGGCACAAGACTTAGTAAAATCCTAAGTCCCTGAAATCAGCAATATCACGAAGGCTACTTTGCATGCTTGTGTTAGTCACCACATTTATCATAAAAATACATGGGAAGCACCCCTTTAAAGATGGCATGGCATAGATCAAAACACATGTAGAGCTCATGCCCATATGAAGCACACATCAAATGTGACAAAAATGACAAATCATCATACTCTGATAAGTAACAGCACCTAACAATTTATAACACTCTTGCATCAATGATTTGGGCATCAAGATGGACTCAAACAAGCATGCCACAATGTAATGAAATGAAGAGCACCTCACAATGAACATTTTGATATATCATGCACATGAAATGGAGCTACTGTCATGGAGTTATGATGCAATGAACATGGCATAAAAATTATTGGATCTGAGGACTTAGAAAAATAACGAACGAGCGTCGGATAACTAAACTACGCGCGAGCGGGGATTTGGGGGGATTGATCACCAGATGGGCTGGGCCCAAAGAGGAGGAAGCAGGTGGGCCTGACGGGCCGGATGCGGGGCGGGGCCCACTTGGAGGTCGTCCTCCTCCCGAACCCTCCTGGATCATGGAGGAAGGAGGCGAAGAACGCTGGCGGGCGGCGCTCGCCGGCGACGGGGCGAGCGCGCCGGCGGGATCTGGTGGAGATGGGGCAGCGCGGGCGGTTGCCGGCGTGCAGCGGACTAGGGAGGCGGCGGACGAAGCGCGCTGGAGGTGGTGCGCGAGGGCGGCGGTGGTGGTGCGTGAGGGTGGCGGCAGCGAGGCACGACGCACGGCACGGTCGATGGAGCAGGGCCGCTGGCGGAGAGTGGCGCGGTGGCGCGAAGGAGGCAGCGGCGGAGGGATCCGACGAAGCGGCGGCGGGGCACTCGGGCGCGAGGCGCGACCCGGTGGCGGAGAGATGGGCCCCGCCGGCCAGATCTGGGCTCGCGGGCCCAGCGACGAAGTAGGGCGCGGTGGAGGCGACATGGTGCCCTGCGGTTGGCTCGGGCAGCGGTGGAGCTGACGTGGCACTCCCTGATTCGTCGAGGTGACGCGGCTTGTGGACGCGTCCGGCGCGGGCGGACACGTCCGGCGGCGGAGTGGGAAGTTGGTAGGGTTTTATCTGCGCGAATTTGAAGGGGATCACATATATATATAGGTAGAAGGAGGTGGGAGTGTCCAAATGAGGTGCGGTTTTCGCCCACACGATCGTGATCCGACGACGGAGGACATGGGAGTGGTTTGGAAGGGTTATTGGGCCATTCTAGAGGGGTGTTGGGGTATCAAACAGACTCCAAATGGTACGAAATTTGATAGGCGGTCTACCGGTGGTGTACCAAGTCCGCTTGGCAAATCTCGGTCCAATCCGAGAATGTTTAACACCCGCTAATGAAAAGAGACAAAAGGGGGCGCCGGTGCATGTAGGAGTGTCGGATTGCAAAACGGACAACGGGGAAAATGCTTGGATGTATGAGACGAACACGTATGCAAATGCGATACACATGATGACATGATATGAAATGCATGACATGAACAAAATGAAAAACGAAGATAAAAACCCAACCACGAAGGGAATCTCATAACTTAAACCGAAAATGGCGGAGTCGGAGTTACAAATATGGCAAGTTACATCCGGGGTGTTACATATGATCCGCCATGCGACCCAGCAGTGGATTAGATCGACTCCGGTTAACCCATTTCCTAGCAAGGCTTGGACTTTTCTGATTGTAGGAATGAGTTTCTTGTGTTCAGCGGTGGTAAGTTTATCAGGGAGTTGATAACTTGAGTCGAGCCGTTCAACACGATAACCTGGCAATGGATTTTCATCAGACGACGAGATATCTTTGCAATAGAACCATGTTTGGTTCCAGTCTTCTGCGTTGAATTAAAATTCCACCAAGTTCCAAGTTGGGCCTGTTTGTGAACTCATTTTGCCGGTTCAGGTGAATGTATTCTCTGAAAAGCTCAACGCTAGGCTCTTCTTGAAGGTATACCTCACAGAAAACTTGAAAGTTACAGATGTTTGATATAGAGTTGGGTCCAATGTCTTGAGGATGGAGTTTGAAGAAGTGCAGAACATCCCTAAAGAACTTAGAGCCAGGCGATGAGAAGCCCCAGTTCATATGATCAGTGAAGACAATAACTTCACCGTCCTTTGGCTGAGGTCTCTCTTCGCCCGGGTCAGGAGCACGGTAATGCATGACACTTTTCTCTGGCAAATATCCAACGGTGACAAAATCCTTGAAAGTGCTCTCAGTGACGATGGAGGGAACCCAGTTACAGGTTGTAATTGTCTTTGGTGGCATGGTGAAAGGACAACCTAAAAAAGGAAATAATGTGTTGATACATCTCCAACGTATCTATAATTTTTGATTGCTCCATGCTATATTATCTACTGTTTTGGACTATATTGGGCTTTATTTTCCACTTTTATATTATTTTTGGGACTAACCTATTAACCGGAGGCCCAGCCCAGAATTGCTGTTTTTTGGCCTATTTCAGTGTTTCGAAGAAAAGGAATATCAAACGGAGTCCAAACAGAATAAAACCTTCGGGAACGTAATTTTCTCACCGAACGTGATCCAGGAGACTTGGACCCTGCTCCAAGGAACAAAAGAGACGGTCACGAGGGTGGGGGCGCGCCCCCCCTAGGGCGCGCCCCCTGCCTCGTGGGCCTCGATGCTCCTCCGGCGTACTTCTTCCTCCTATATATACACACGTACCCCCAAACGATCAGAACAGGAGCCAAAAACCTAATTCCACCGCCGCAACTTTCTGTATCCACGAGATCCCATCTTGGGGCCTGTTCCGGAGCTCAGCCGGAAGAGGGCCGTCATCACGGAGGGCTTCTACATCATCCTAGCCTCTCCGATGAAGTGTGAGTAGTTTACCTCAGACCTTCGGGTCCATAGTTAGTAGCTAGATGGCTTCTTCTCTCTCTATGAATCTCAATACAAAGTTCTCCCCCTCTCTTGTGGAGATCTATTCGATGTAATCTTCTTTTTGCGGTGTGTTTGTTGAGACCGATGAATTGTGGGTTTATGATCAAGTCTATCTATGAATAATATTTGAATCTTCTCTGAATTCTTTTATGTATGATTGGTTATCTTTGCAAGTCTCTTCGAATTATCGGTTTGGTTTGGCCAACTAGATTGGTAGTTCTTGCCATGGGAGAAGTGCTTAGCTTTGGGTTCGATCTTGCGGTGTCCTTACCCAGTGACAGAAGGGGCAGCAAGGCACGTATTGTATCGTTGCCATCGAGGATAACAATATGGGGTTTATTTCATATTGCATGAATTTATCTCTCTACATCATGTCATCTTGATTAAGGCGTTACTCTGTTTTTAACTTAATACTCTAGATGCATGCTGGATAGCGGTCGATGAGTGGAGTAATAGTAGTAGATGCAGAATCGTTTCGATCTACTTGTCACGGATGTGATGCCTATATACATGATCATGCCTAGATATTCTCATAACTATGCTCAATTCTGTCAATTGCTCAACAGTAATTTGTTCACCCACCGTAGAATACTTATGCTCTTGAGAGAAGCCACTAGTGAAACCTATGGCCCCCGGGTCTATTCTCATCATATCAATCTCCATCACTTTAATCTTGCTTTGCTTTTACTTTTTTACTTTGCATCTTTATACCAAAAATACCAAAAATATTATATCTATCAGATCTCACTCTCGCAAGTGACCGTGAAGGGATTGACAACCCCTAATCGCGTTGGTTGCGAGTAGCTATCGTTTTGTGCAGGTACGAGGGACTTGAGCGTGGCCTCCTACTGGATTGATACCTTGGTTCTCAAAAACTGAGGGAAATACTTACGCTACTCTGTTGCATCATCCCTTCCCCTTCGGGGAAAACCAATGCAAGCTCAAGACGTAGCAAGAAGGATTTCTGGCGCCGTTGCCGGGGAGTCTACGCAAAAAGTCAACATAGCAAGTACCCATCGCAATCCCTATCTCTCGCATTACATTATTTTCCATTTGCCTCTCATTTTCCTCTCCCCCCAACTCACCCTTGCCGTTTTATTCGCCCCCTCTCTCTCTATCCTCCCTCTCTATTTGCCTCTTTTTGCCCGTTTGCTCTTGTTTGCTGGTGTGTTAGATTGCTTGTTTGTCGTGATGGCTCAAGATACTACCAAATTGTGTGACTTCACCAATACCAATAATAATGATTTCCTTAGCACTCCGATTGCTCCTCTTACCGATGCTGAATCTTGTGAAATTAATGCTGCTTTGTTGAATCTTGTTATGAAAGATCAATTTGCCGGCCTTCCTAGTGAAGATGCCGCTACTCATCTGAATAGCTTCGTTGATTTATGTGATATGCAAAAGAAAAAAGATGTCAATAATGATGTCGTTAAATTGAAGCTATTTCCTTTTTCGCTTAGAGATCGTGCTAAAGCTTGGTTTTCGTCTTTGCCTAAAAATAGTATTGATTCATGGAACAAGTGCAAATATGCTTTTATCTCTAAGTATTTTCCTCCCACTAAGATCATCTCTCTTAGAAACGATATTATGAACTTTAAACAACTTGATCATGAACATGTTGCACAAGCTTGGGAGAGAATGAAATTAATGATACGTAATTGCCCTACTCATGGTTTGAATTTGTGGATGATTATACAAAATTTTTATGCCAGATTGAATTTTGCTTCTAGAAATCTTTTAGATTCGGCCGCGGGAGGCACTTTTATGGAAATCACTTTAGGAGATGCTACTAAACTCTTAGATAATATTATGGTTAATTATTCTCAATGGCATACTGAAAGATCTTCTAATAAAAAAGTGCATGCGATAGAAGAAATCAATGTGTTGAGTGGAAAGATGGATGAACTTATGAAATTATTTGCTACTAAGAGTGTTTCTTCTGATCCTAATGATATGCCTTTGTCTACTTTGATTGAGAATAACAATGAATCTTTGGATGTGAATTTTGTTGGTAGGAATAATTTTGGTAACAACGCTTATAGAGGGAATTTTAATCCTAGGCCATATCCTAGTAATCCTTCTAATAATTATGGGAATTCCTACAACAACTCTTATGAAAATTATAATAAGATGCCCTCTGAATTTGAGAATAGTGTTAAAGAGTTTATGAATTCACAAAAGAATTTTAATGCTTTGCTTGAAGAGAAATTGTTTAAAGTTGATGATTTGGCTAGAAACATTGATAGAATTTCTCTCGAGGTTGATTTTTTAAAACTTAGATCTATTCCTCCTAAGCATGATATCAATGAGTCTCTCAAAGCCATGAGAATTTCCATTGATGAGTGCAAGGAAAGAACCGCTAGGATGCGTGCTTCCAAAGATGCCTTTATTAAAGCGTGTTCCTCCAATTCCTATGAAAATCAAGATGAAGATCTAAAAGTTATTGATGTGTCCCCTATTAAATCTTTGTTTTGCAATATGAATCTTGATGAAACTTAATATGATCTTCCTTTACCTAGAAGGCGTTCTAAAAATTCAGAGTATTTAGATCTTAATGATGAAATTGATGGAAGTGGAATTGAAAGAAATAAACATCTAGATGTTGCTAAACCCATTATATTGGATTTCAAGGAATTTAATTATGAAAGTTGCTCTTTAATTGATTGTATTTCCTTGTTGCAATCCGTGCTAAATTCTCCACATGCTTATAGTCAAAATAAAGCCTTCACCGAACATATTGTTGATGCCTTGATGCAATCTTATGAAGAAAAACTTGAGTTGAAAGTTTCTATCCCTAGAAAACTCTATGATGAGTGGGAACCAACTATTAAAATTAAAATTAAAGATCATGAGTTTTATGCTTTGTGTGATTTGGGTGCTAGTGTCTCCACTATTCCCAAGACTTTGTGTGATTTACTAGATTTCCGTAATTTTGATGATTGCTCTCTAAACTTGCATCTTGCGGATTCCACTATTAAGAAACCTATGGGAAGGATTAATAATGTTCTTATTGTTGCAAATAGGAATTATTTGCCCATAGATTTCATTGTTCTTGATATAGATTGCAATCCTTCTTGCCCTATTATTCTTGGTAGACCTTTCCTTAGAACGGTTGGTGCGATTATTGATATGAAGGAAGGGAATATTAGATTTCAATTTCAATTAAAAAAGGGCATGGAACACTTTCCTAGAAAGAAAATAAAATTACCATATGAAACTATCATGAGAGCCACTTATGGATTGCCTACCAAAGATGGCAATACCTAGATCTATCCTCGCTTTTATGCCTAGCTAGGAGCGTTAAACGACAGCGTTTGTTGGGAGGCAACCCAATTTTATTTTATTCCTTTCTTTTTTCTCCTGCTTAGTAATAAATAAATTATTTAGCCTCTGTCTTGGTTGTGTTTTTTTGTGTTTAATTAGTGTTTGTTCCAAGTAGAACCGTTGGGAAGACTTGGGGAAAGTCTTGTTGAACTTGCTGTAAAAAACAGAAACTTTAGCGCTCACGAGAACTGCTGTCATTTTTATTTGAAGAGTGATATTTAGTTAATTCTTTTTGCAGATGATTAATAGATAAATTCCTCACGTCCAGAAATTTATTTTAAAATTTTTGGGTTTCCAGATCTTGCGCTAGCTACAGATTACTATAGACTGTTCTGTTTTTGACAGATTCTGTTTTTCGTGTGTTGTTTGCTTATTTTGGTGAATCTATGGTTAGTAAAATAGTTTATAATTCATAGAGAAGTTGGAATACAGTAGGTTTAATACAAATATAAATAAAGAATGAGTTCATTACAGTACCTTGAAGTGGTCTTTTGTTTTCTTTCGCTAACGGAGCTCACGAGTTTTCTATTTTGAGTTTTGTGTTGTGAAGTTTTCAAGTTTTGGGTGAATTATTTTGATGGATCATGGAACAAGGAGTGGCAAGAGCCTAATCTTGGGGATGCCCATGGCACCCCCAAGATAATCCAAGGACACCAAAAAGTCAAAGCTTGGGGATGCCCCGGAAGGCATCCCCTCTTTCGTCCACTTCCATCGGCAATTTACTTGGAGCTATATTTTTATTCACCAACATGATATGTGTTTTGCTTGGAGCGTCTTGTATTATTTGTGTCTTTGTGTCTTAGTATGCCACAATCATACTTGCTGTACACACCTTTTGAGAGAGCCATACATGAATTAAAATTTGATAGAATACTCTATGTGCTTCACTTATATCTTTTGAGCTAAGTAGTTTTGCTCTATGTGCTTCACTTATATCTTTTGAGCTAAGTAGTTTTGCTCTATGTGCTTCACTTATATTTTTTGAGGTTATAATTTTGCTCTATGTTCTTCACTTAGATCTTTTAGAGCACGGTGGTGGATTTGTTTTAAAGAAACTATTGATCTCTCATGCTTCACTTAAACTATTTCGAGAGTCTCTTAATAGCATGGTAATTTCCTTAATAATAATATGCTTGGTATTCAAGATTTGTGAAACTTTCTTTTGAGTGTGTTGAATACTAAGAAAAGATTGAAGCATGATAATTGTTTTGAGATATGGAGGTGATAATATTAAAGTCATGCTAGTTGAGTAGTTGTGAATTTAAAGAATACTTGTGTTAAAGTTTGTGATTCCTGTAGCATGAACGCATGGTGAACGTTATGTGATGAAGTCGGAGCATGATTTATTTATTGATTGTCTTCCTTATGAGTGGCGGTCGGGGACGAGCGATGGTCTTTTCCTACCAATCTATCCCCCTAGGAGCATGCGCGTAATACTTTGCTTTGATAACTTCTAGATTTTTGCAATAAGTATATGAGTTCTTTATGACTAATGTTGAGTCCATGGAGTATACGCACTCTCACCCTTCCACCTTTGCTAGCCTCTCTAATACCGCACACTTTTCGCCGGTATCATACACCTACCATATACCTTCCTCAAAACAGCCACCATACCTACCTATTATGGCATTTCCATAGCCATTCCAAGATATATTGCCATGCAACTTTCCACCATTTCGTTTATCATGACACACTCCATCATTGTCATATTGCATATCTCGGTACACCGCCAGAGGCATTCACATAGAGTCATATTTTGTTCTAAGTATCGAGTTGTAATTGTTGAGTTGTAAGAAAAATAAAAGTGTGATGATCATCATTATTAGAGCATTGTCCCAGTGAGGAAAGAATGATGGAGACTATGATTCCCCCATAAGTCGGGATGAGACTCCGGATGAAAAAAGAGAGGCCAAAGAAGCCCAAATAAAAAGAGGCCATAAAAAAGGAGAAAAGGCCCAAATAAAAAAATAAGAGAAAAAGAGAGAAGGGTCAATGTTACTATCCTTTTACCACACTTGTGCTTCAAAGTAGCACCATGATCTTCATAGTAGAGAGTCTCTCATGTTATCACTTTCATATACTAGTGAGAATTTTTCATTATAGAACTTGGCTTGTATATTCCAATGATGAGCTTCCTCAAATTGCCCTAGGTCTTCATGAGCAAGCAAGTTGGATGCACACCCACTTAGTTTCTTTTTGAGCTTTCATATACTTATAGCTCTATCCCTACTCACTCACATTGATATCTATTGATGGGCATCTCCATAGCCCGTTGATACGCCTAGTTGATGTGAGACTATCTTCTCCTTTTTGTCTTCTCCACAACCACCATTCTATTCCACCTATAGTGCTATATCCATGGCTCACGCTCATGTATTGCATGAAGATTGAAAAAGTTAGAGTATGAAACAATTGCTTGGCTTGTCATCGGGGTTGTGCATGATTTAAATATTTTGTATGGTGAAGATAGAGCATAGCCAGACTATATGATTTTGTAGGGATAACTTTCTTTGGCCATGTTATTTTGAGAAGACATAATTGCTTTATTAGTATGCTTGAAGTATTATTATTTTTATGTCAATATAAACTTTTGTCTTGAATCTTTCCAATCTGAATATTCATACCACAATTAAGAAGATTTGCATTGAAATTATGCCAAGTAGCACTCCACATCAAAAATTCTCTTCTTATCATTTACCTACTCGAGGACGAGCAGGAATTAAGCTTGGGGATGCCTGATACGTCTCCAACGTATCTATAAATTTTGATTGCTCCATGCTATATTATCTACTGTTTTGGACTATATTGGGCTTTATTTTCCACTTTTATATTATTTTTGGGACTAACCTATTAACCGGAGGCCCAGCCCATTTTTTTTGTTTTTTTGCCTATTTCAGTGTTTCGAAGAAACGAAATATCAAACGGAATAAAACCTTCGGGAACGTGATTTTCTCACCGAACGTGATCCAGGAGACTTGGACCCTGCTCCAAGGAACAAAAGAGGCGGTCACGAGGGTGGGGGCGCGCCCCCCTAGGGCGCGCCCCCTACCTCGTGGGCCCCTCGGTGCTCCTCCGGCGTACTTGTTCCTCCTATATATACACACGTACCCCCAAATGATCAGAAGAGGAGCCAAAAACCTAATTCCACCGCCGCAACTTTCTGTATCCACGAGATCCCATCTTGGGGCCTATTCCGGAGCTCCGCCGGAAGAGGGCCGTCATCACGGAGGGCTTCTACATCATCCTAGCCTCTCCGATGAAGTGTGAGTAGTTTACCTCAGACCTTCGGGTCCATAGTTAGTAGCTAGATGGCTTCTTCTCTCTCTTTGAATCTCAATACAAAGTTCTCCCTCTCTCTTGTGGAGATCTATTCGATGTAATCTTCTTTTTGCGGTGTGTTTGTTGAGACCGATGAATTGTGGGTTTATGATCAAGTCTATCTATGAATAATATTTGAATCTTCTCTGAATTCTTTTATGTATGATAGGTTATCTTTGCAAGTATCTTCGAATTATCCGTTTGGTTTGGCCAACTAGATTGGTAATTCTTGCCATGGGAGAAGTGCTTAGCTTTGGGTTCGATCTTGTGGTGTCCTTACCCAGTGACAGAAGGGGCAACATGGCACGTATTGTATCATTGCCATCGAGGATAACAAGATGGGGTTTATTTCATATTGCATGAATTTATCTCTCTACATCATGTCATCTTGCTTAAGGCGTTACTCTGTTTTTAACTTATAATACTCTAGATGCATGCTGGATAGCGGTCGATGAGTGGAGTAATAGTAGTAGATGCAAAATCGTTTCGATCTACTTGTCACGGATGTGATGCCTATATACATGATCATGCCTAGATATTCTCATAACTATGCTCAATTCTGTCAATTGCTCAACAATAATTTGTTCACCCACCGTAGAATACTTATGCTCTTGAGAGAAGCCACTAGTGAAACCTATGGCCCCCGGGTCTATTCTCATCATATCAATCTCCATCACTTTAATCTTGCTTTGCTTTGCTTTTACTTTTTACTTTGCATCTTTATACCAAAAATACCAAAAGTATTATATCTGTCAGATCTCACTCTCGTAAGTGACTGTGAAGGGATTGACAACCCCTAATCACGTTGGTTGCGAGTAGCTATCATTTTGTGCAGGTACGAGGGACTTGAGCGTGGCCTCCTACTGGATTGATACCTTGGTTCTCAAAAACTGAGGGAAATACTTACGCTACTCTGCTGCATCATCCCTTCCTCTTCGGGGAAAACCAACGCAAGCTCAAGACGTAGCATGTGTCGGCTCAAGTTAGTTGGTGGGATTACAAGTTAACAATTGCAATACATGTTCAGAATGGCGGCTTAAACGAGGGCTGATGATATATGAAGTAATGATAAGCCGGCAGAATAAGCCACCATGACTAAGATATTCAAGATCTACCGAGAGTAAAATTTGCTAAGTGTTAGGACAAATAGGTTCCATAGTTTGAAGCTATAAATTCGGATCTACCGCTACTCAGAAAAGGGAATAAATTCGAGACCTACAGAGGCGACAGTGGAAAAGCAGAGGTGCCCTAGAGGAGATCTGTCGCGATGAGGATATATTCTAGTATCAAAAATAGGTGCTAAATCTACTACCGCGCAAGATTTATGTGGTTTTTGGATCTAATCCATGGATCTAAACAAGGAGAAAGAAGGGCAGCGACGAACACCGATGAATCCTAATGACAGATCTATGACGAAAGAAAGGAGGGCTTACTGATGCTGATAGGACAGCGGAGTGGCGCCGCGGTTTTCTGGTCCGTTCATGGTGATGCAGCGTCCGGAGTTGAGGTCGGCGACGAAGGTCGACGGCGGCGGGGCTCGTGCGGATTGGTGTGTCGCGAGGAGGAAGAAAGCGAGAAGGAGAAGAATGAAAGGTGATTCTGTGGCCTTATTTATAGGCTTGGAAGTACGAACGGCAGGCGCGGGAATCGAGGAAACAGTAAAATGGATATGTGACGGCACATGCGCCTCGATTTTCGGAGGGCCGGGAAAGAAAGAGATTTATTAAGATTTGGATTCTGTGTAGCATTAATCGTAGATGATGTCATGGCGGGTTATCACAATTTTTGGAGACGACGTCATGGCGGGTTACAATATTTCATAGTAAGAGGAGGAAGGATTTTTCTAAGTATTGAAGATTGACATGAACAAGTTCAAATCAACCTGGGGCCTAATGTTGGGGATATGACTATCAGGTATGACCCGCCCAGGAGGGGCCAGGTCATCCCTATGGCGTTTCATCTCAATGAAGCCCAAGAGCATATTAACAATGGCGGTTCATAGATAGGCTTAGTAGAGGGCCCAAAATCGAAGGCGGCTTAAGGCCCACGGATATAAACCGCCATGTACATAGACTTGTATTGTAAGGCATGTAAGAAAGGTCACCGAGCCGGATATGTTATAGGAGCTGGCCAGGACTCTGTAGGCCACAGGGCGTCAACCCGTGTATATAAGGGGATGACCCAGCGGTGGCTTAGGACAAGAAACAACAGATCGAGGGCCAGGTTAAGTGTATTCGCTCCCTGGTCATCGAAACCCTAGCAATACCACTTCCAACTGGATTAGGCTTTTACCTTCACCGCAAGGGGCCGAATCAGTATAAACTCCTTGTGTCCTTTGTCCCGATTAACCCCTTTAAGCTAATCTCGTTGCGATGGCTCCACGACTAAGTCCTCACACTAGGACATCTGCCATGACAATTCCACGACAACAATGTCTTTGGTTTAAGAACCTGCAAGTGTTTCTTGTAGCGATGTTAATCCCATAAAAAGGACTCGCATGTGGGCATCTGCTATAATAATCAGGTACTTCATTCTCATTATCAAATTCAAATGCTCAGTGAAACTAACCAATGAATGGACTGGTTGGTTAAATCTGAATAAACAACACTTTATTCTCATCTTTTCTCCTCTTTCATTCACTGAAACATCTACAGTGCATGCTTGTTACTTCTTTGAGTGCTCGAACACAAATACTGAGAAAACCCAATTATCAAATTCAAAATGTGGTTCCTGTTCTGGGAGGTATGACGTGATTTCTCTGCTGGCATGTGTGTGTGTGTTGATTGCTTGTCTGTTGCCGGGTGGATTGCACAGTGGCGATGCCGGGAGCCATGGGTCATCGGAAAAGTGAGATGCCGACGTCGCTCAAAACGATCCTTTCTGGGCATTGACTGGATCCTCCACATGCCATTGATCCTTTGGTTCGTACATGCTTGGCATTGACTGGATTCTAGATTGGCTAGCTTGTATCCCGGCCAACCTCTCTGTCCTGATTTTTTAGAAGCCAACTTACTTCAAAAGGAGGCCTGGATTACCTTATATTCAGCATTGGTTACATGGAATAGATTTTTTTACGATGAAAAAGTTTGACAATTGAAAATCTATCCGAGAATCATGCTAGTTTGTGCGCTGAAATTTGCACCTAGATAGGTTCAGATGTTTGGCTATCTAGGCACTGCCTATTTGTCTGAACCTAAAAATTCACAAATCAAATTCACAAATCAAATACTGAGAAAACCCAATTATCAAATTCAAAATGTGGTTCCAGTTCTGGGAGGTATGACGTGATTTCTTTGCTGGCATGTGTGTGTGTTTCTTGTTTGTCTGTTGCCGGGTGGATTGCACAGTGGCGATGCCGGGAGCCATGGGTCATCGTAAAAGTGAGATGCCGGCGTCACTCAAAACGATATTTTCTTGCCATTGACTGGATCCTCCACAAATTATTTGATGCCATTGATCCTTTGGTTCATACGTGCTTGGCATTGACTGAATCCTAGATTGGCTAGCTTGTATCCCGGCCAACCTCTCTGTCTTGATTTTTTAGAAGCCAACTTACTTCAAAAGGAGGCTTGGAATACCTTATATTCAGCATTGGTTACATAGACTAGATTTTTTTACGATGAAAAGGTTTGACAATTGAAAATCTATTCGAGAATCATGCTGGTTTGTGCGCTGAAATTTGCACCTAGATAGGTTCACATGTTTGGCCAGCTAGGCACTGCCTATTTGTCTGAACCTGAAAATTCACAAATCACTTTAGTTTTCACTAACACAGCTAGGGCCAGCACCCCCTATCAAAAGAGACAATCTCAACAGCGGACGGGGTGGCGGAGTAGTCACATACCCACCATACAGTAACTGCTAGCTATACTTGTGGAGCAAATTCTTTGTCGTATTCATCAGGCGGGAACGACTTGTGTAGAATCTGAGCTTGTGGTGAAAAAATAGAAGAAATGATCCTGGACCACTAGATTGCAGATCAATGGTACAGATTTAGGTGGAGGCATCTCAGCCCATTTAATGCAGATTTTGCAGAAACCCCCCTACTGATAGTTCGACATGAAATAGGACATTTGCATTATGCACCTCAAGTCTTCGTGAAATAAAACCATTTTTCAGATATGAACAGTACTAATGCCCATATCTTCTTAGTCTGAAACAAACTCGTCTCATATAAGATCTGCGAAAAATATTTACTGGATGAAATGAAATCCAGACACAGTTATGTGACACCACTAATTTTTGAAGAGAGTCGAACATCTTGGTCACTAAGAAACGACAATATATATCACAAATATTTTAGCACATGAGATAATAAGCCATCCCAAATCAAGTACGACCACACATACATGTCAAACTGGAAAATATAGCAATTTAAGGATTGAAATTATCACTATTCAGCAAGCATTTCAGTACTTGAGTACATGAGAACACATCACAAGAGGCAAGTAGAACCACACGTACATGTCAAACTGGAAGTAGAACAAATTAAGGACTGAATTTATCAGTGCTCAGCAAGCATTTAAGTACTTGAGTACATGAAACATACATATCATTTTTAGTATATGGCCGGCAAGACCAAGTGGTAAAGACTGAAATTATCATCGCCCAACAAGCGTCTTGCTGGTACAAGACCGAAAATATCTATCATTCTGCCTCGTGTTAGTGCTTCCTGGTAATCGAGCTTCCTGCTGGGAGAGATTGGACTCTTATAGACTTGATCAGTTCGACCTACCTAGGTAAACACACCAAGTAAATAGGTGTCATTCAGAAACATTTACCAAATAGCATATCTCGAGAAGAGAGACAATCATTATATATGTCTAGCTGCATTCAGCACTCCAACCTAGGATACATAACCTATATGTCAAACTTGGGATGAAATTCTTGAAACATATTAATACATATGTAACCAATCAGGATAACTTTGTAAGTTAAACTGTCTTTCCAGCATCTACAAGGGAGTTTTCAAATCAAATAAAATGGCATGTGATAGTTGGAGAGAGTACAAATATTTTGTTCATTATTCCATTATAGACCTATGATAAATGAATTACAATTCCATGATTAGTTAAAAGCACAAATGAGAACCACAAATAAGTGGCATTGAGCAATTTAAAGGGAGTTTTATGACTGCCCTGCAGATGCAAATTATTATTCAAATTTGATAGCTATAAACAAAAAACCTGATGGCATGCATTATATTACATCTTGTAATAATAAGAAAACCACATAAGCATGGGAAAAAATGAACAAGATGGCAGGTTGGCTCATGTCATGGACGAAGGATTAGTACTAAAGCACATACACACATCCTTGTTGTAGCCATACCATAGGCCAATAAAAAAATGGAAGGCGCACATATCTTTGGTAAATGATTTATGTATGCCTAATCATTTTAATCAGCCTAGTTGAGTGGTCATAGCACGACAAATATGTGGTAGTCTTCGAAGCAAGAAGGAGCACAAACCTCTACTGTTTTGTTTTTTGTTTTTTAGAACATGTTCTTGCATCATGAAACGCCATTTCCTTATAAATGCTGCATTTGCGCGCGACTTCTTGATGAATTCCAGGCCTTCTCTTCTCACTGGATCCACTCCTCGCACCATCCCTATGGCCCTTTATTCTAGAGCATGTGCCCCTTGCATTGATATCCTTAGGTGTAGGATTGTAACATCCTTTGGAATGACACTCCCAATACACAACTCCTCATTTTCTTGTGTATTGCATGGTACGGTCGAAACTAGTTGGGCTAAACCCAACTCAATGCCACACAAACTATTGTGTAGGAATTCAATTCCTTCCATGGAGTGTTTGGATTCTCCTATGAGATCTTCTAGCTTGTCCCTCATAGCAACTATCTTCCTTTTCACAGCAATGTCAACCAGATCTATTAAATTTTCTTCAAGCACATTCCCTTCCCCATCATAGACAATGTCCCTACGAATAGGAAAATTATCACATCATCATCATCATGTGGGTCAAAGTAGATAACTATTAATGTGTCTACATCAACATGATAAGAAATATACCTTTTGCAATTTTTCTTCCATCGCTTAAGAATACAAAGGCTTGGCAATTCATTTATTTTCGCACCCCTAAATACCCTAATAATGTGACGGCACACAATTCCCTTGGACTCAAAAAGCTTGCAAGAACATTTAGCGGTCATGGATGTTGTGTCATAACACACTTCTCTAATCTTCTTGTATTGATCGCTGGCAAACATGATTTTAATCCCCTCATGATTTTCTGTCTGCTGAACATCACAATCATCTCTGGCAGCAAGCACCTGAGCCTGAAACAATTCAAAAACCTCATGGGTGAATAGCACCCTGCCTTGTCTCTCTATTTCCCATGATGTCAACAACTCACTTTGTTGTGTATTCACTTGTGTTATCCGCAATCAGCTCACTTTGACTTTGACATTTCAAAGCAGTGTCAAGCCTTAGCCAAAACTCAACAAAGGTAAGCTTGTGACGAATGAAACGTTTAAAAATGAATTTGCACTCTCTGAAATAGAAGTTGTCCTGAGTAGACTAGCTAGGTGAATGTCCATAAAGTAAGCTGGTATCCATGTCGCACGAAGCTTATACCTTTTGGCAAACCACTCGTAGTCCTCCAACTGAAACTCTATGATGAAAGATTGCCATCTATCCTCAAATTCAGCAGGTGTTTCAGAATTCCACACGCAATGTTTCAGCCTATCATAGAACACAAGGTCATTCCTCAATTCCAGGCGTACCTTCCCTGGAACCTTTTCCATAATGTGCCACATGCACAATCTATGTGTCGTGTTCGGTAGAGTTTTTCTGGTTGCATTTTTCATCCTAACACATTCATCAGTTATGATCACTCTAGGCGCAATCCCACCCATTGCTCTAAGAAATGACCTGAACAACCAAATATAGGATTCTTCTGTCTCATGAAGTAGAAACCCCGCCCCAAAAAAGACACTTTGCATGTGATGGTTTACTCTAGTGAAGGGCGCAAAGGTGTATTCATATTGGTTAGTGCTGTATGTCGAATCAAAAGATACAACATCGCTGAAATGCCCATAGTTTTCCCTACTTGATGCATCCGTCCAGAATAAACGAATCAATGTACCGACCTCGTCAACTTCATATTCAAAGAAAAATGCAGGGTTCAGAGCCTTCAATCTACCAAATTGGTCCACCAACATTTGAGCATCACAATTTCTTATTTTATTTTCAGTCCACCATACTGATTCTGTAGGTCTTTCTGGGTGCACCCAACATGCTGAAAACCACCAACACTAACATTAAGTAGCCTATATGCTAAGGCAGTGCCAATGCTAGCTTTCTGACAATCGTGAAGTGTTGTCTTCACTCTCTCACTAATTTGACGATTGGATCTAATCAAGTGTTGCTGGCTCGGTGGCACAAAAGGGTGATTGTGATATTCAGTGAGTGAAGCTATCTTGTATTTTCCATTCCTTTCTCGAGTGACATATATATAAGCTTCACATCCACATCTAGTCAATTTAACCTTTCTCCTTTTCTTTGAAGCCTCAACAACAACCATACCTTTCTCGGGACGGAAGCCTTCTTTTGCACACAGGAAGCATTTCCATTGAAGCACATTATCTACGACCCTCTGTTGTCCAAGACGCACACCAAATCCGACATTGTGTGCATATGTCCTGTAAAATTCTAGCACTGAGGCAATGTCATCAAATATCATCCCTACTTTTGGCTTCAATTCCTCGTCACACTGGGGTTTATACAAAGAACCCTGCAACATTGATTGCAAGTTCAGTAACATTACCCTCACGTGACAACACCATCTCACTTCTAAAGACTACATGTTATTCGGTTATGATATCTCATTTTGTCACTGCCAAAAATTAATACTCCCATATGGAATGTCCATTTAATGAGAGTATTACAGGTTGTGACAAGTGTTATAACACAATAGGGCTGTCTAATTTCTACCATACATATCCCAGATGTTTAGTTTTAGCATATTTGTTTGCCACCTAAGGTTTGACATGGACATGACATATGATAAGTGTATATTTTCCTATCAAACATGAATGTATTCATGCAGTTTAATATGGACAAAAAATAAGAAGGTACATACATTATATTAAAATAAAAAACTATGTGTACCTCTTGAGAGAATGATTCTTTTTTTCGGTGTACTGGAGTCATTAATGAGAAGCATTGGAGAATTAATTTCTGCGAATGACGTTGCATCACTGAAATCTTGATTTTGAACATTGTTAACCGATTCCATGGCTGCAAACTGTTTTTTAGCAACCAAAATAGCACACAAGGGATTAACATAATGTTAGATACATTAGGATATCTTGATTTTCTCGTATCGCTATTGTCACCTGATAGTGCTGGTGCACATGCTGCGATCATTGGAATTGAGGGCTCTCCTAGAGGAGACATCGCACTTCTACCCTCCATTACTGGATCCTGTGTGAGAATTGCAAATTTAGACCGGGGATCATCTTTTCCATGTCAAACTTCTGCCACATGCATGGGTCATATCAAAGGCATGGCTTATGGGAAAGATTAGGGAAATGTAATTAATTACTCTCAGAAGGACAGGAAAATATTCATGTGCATAGAAATACTGGAGCGAGCACCCAACCAATAATAAATGTCAGAATTTTGGGGATGAAAGATCATCAGTAAGCATTTAAAAGGAATAGCCAACCCGACGAATCCCCTAGCAAAATATGTAATGGCATCTTTGTGTCTATTCAACATATGTATCTTGGAGAGAGAGAAAAAGAAAAATAGCCATTGTGTCTCACGTGTGTGCGTTTCGGCTTGCTGCTGAAGAATTGACGAAGCCAGAGCAGCCTACTTCGTGTACTAGTGCATCTCACCGGAATAGCTAGATTTGCTAGTGTATTGCTTCCTGCTAGAAATCGGATAACGTTTATGTACAGTTGGTACACGTGCTTGGTATGGCTGATGTAGCCATTGAAACCAACACAAGATCTCCATGAGCCAGTAGGCAGTAGCACTACACAATACCATAACTAAGTTATAGCACTAATCAACTTGCTGCTTTTGGAAAAAAAATAAGAATCCAACAAACATAAGAATCACCCCAGAGCAGATCAGCTTCTATACTACTCGGGCTGCTGCTCATTCTTCTTCTGTTGCTACCCAGCAACTAAATGGACAGATTCAACATTAACAAGTAGAAAGAATATAAAACTATAGAGATGAAGTATCAATCTACTAGCTAATAAAAAATTAACATTTATATTTTTACCTGAAGAATGAAGAACCGTGGTGGCCTATTCGTAGAACAAGAAGCGGCCGGTCGGGAAGGAGGCGAGGATCCACGACCGCTGAGCTAGTGCTGAATCGCGAGAGGAGGTGACAGGGGGTGGGCGGAGGAGGACGGCGGAGAGCTGATCTGGGAGCCTGAGAGTGGGAGGAGGTGAGGAATCCGATCCAATCTGCCTCAAACCACGCCACCAGCGAAGAAACGGCTAGGAGCCATCGAGGAGGAGATGGATCAGCTTCTTTGCTGCGCGTGCCCGCCCAGCTTGGCTCAGGATCTGCGCCGCCGCTGCAGCCGCCGCCGCCGCAGCCGTAGCCAAGAAATCTTCGATCCCGTGCCTTCGCTCTATAAGGATTTGGTACAGACGTGGGAGGGCAGCGAAAGCAAATTTGCTTGTAGCGTTGGACCTTTTTGCAAATTTTTTGTAAAGATCCCACCATTCGGACCTGTGCCATCAATCTCTCATCCGATGGCCCAACATCATTTCTTCTATTTTTTCACCACAAGCTCAGACTCTACACAAGTCGTTCCCTCATCAGGCCGGGCATGGGGTTGTTGTAATACATGCCCACCAAGATCTCCGGCCATATAGACCCGTGAGGGATCCAGGGAGTGTTACTCTATGCAGCATCATGACCACGATGGTGTCTTGATTTTGAAAATACTATTTGAATGGAATCACAACATTTAGTACACATTTGTTTTTCAGCAGTTGCTTTATTTTTATACCATGTGAATCTCCCTTGGTTAGCACTTGAGACATGCATTACACACGATTATTTTTTCTCGATTTAATGTTGTTGCTCTTTCCCACGAGGTACTTGATAAAAATGCTCGGCGTGTGGCGCTCTTCAATGACTTGTTCTCTTTTGAAGAGCATGCACCCAGTCTCTCTGTGTTCTTGACATACAAAAACTATACGTGTGTGAACTCTGGAAGTAAAATACCATATTGTCTGCTCGATTGTTATTGTAGTTAACAGAATATTTAAAATTTTAGTGAAATTGTACAACATCCAATAGTATATTAAGTATTAGAATTTATAGTGATTATCGACATTTATTGTATTTTTCAAGACATGCGTTGCACGTGCACATTTATACTATTTAAGTTTTCAACTACAGGGGCGTGAGACTTCAGCTTGCTCTATACATAAGCAGGGAAGTTGAGGGCAGAACTGAAGTGCAGTTATCCACTCCTTGCTTTGACTAGAACAACTTGCACTGTGAAAGCAAGATCATGCTGTAACATGCGTGCAACTGTGAGAAACTATGGATGGCTCCGTCTGAACTCTCTAGCCCTCCTCCGGAATTATGGGGTCCGCAGATGATGATGGTTTAGCAGAGGTAGGATTGCTCTGTATTACATAACTATGTTATGTCAGTCAAGTGTTGTTACGATGTAGGAGGCAGAGGCTTCAAAATCATCTGCGGAGTAAGTGATAGGAGGTCGCTGTGCAATAAAAGGGCCCATATAGATGAATGCCATTGGGTGCAAAATCTCGATCATAGAGGCCCATATCGTCAGCGCACACCAGAGACGGCCTACCAATGTCTGATGGCATCAGTTTTATTACTCCATAGATGTGGATTATCGGGCATGACAAAAGATGGGATAACAAATATTATGGATACAATATGGCAGCATAAACTTTGCAATTTTATGATTTGTGACCCGGAAGATTTTTTGCCATGCAGAGGTCCAATTTATCTGGCTATATGCACTGGAGTTTAATAATTTATGTGAACTAATTTGATATATGTGTGTGTGTGTGTGTGTGAATTTGGAGATACATATGCATTTGAGATGATTTGAGAGTGCCCTTACCGGTCATGTAGGTGCACAGCAATTCGATTGTTCTGATTTATTGGATGTGTTATGCAACAGGATAAACAATGGGTGGGATTTTCCTTAGCATCAGGCGAAATGCCTTCGAATTACTAAGTTTTATTTGGGTTGTCTATTTCATATGTTAGTTCTGTATTGTACCAATGTTCAATCAAATGAAAATGCAGGGTACTACAATGATGAATGTATAATTTTGGTATTTCCATAAAATTCATGAAATATAGAACATTGAATCTTTGTAGGCGAGGATCTTTATAGGTGAGTCCCTATGCATTGATTGATGGGAAATTTTTTTAGGGGGGCTATGAGAGTTTCTCTGACACCGGTTCATGATTCCTCAGAAATCCTCCCAATCACTCCTGTTTATGCTAAACAACATACTATTTTATTACTCTTTCAGTTATCTTTTATCAATTTTTCTTTAGTGAATTCAACTTCAACATAAAATCGAGTTCTTCTAAGAGCACGTTCATGAAGTACATGTTTGACTGCGACAACCCCCAAGCATGTGTCCTCGAGGATAAGTAGAACACATATTAGTCGTAAGGGGGCACAAGGAGTTTGTTTCTCCCGTTGCAACACACGAGCACATTTACTCGATTAAAGATAAATAATTTTAGAACACATTTCTATATTTGAGAGACGTGCGTTGCACGTGCATACTTACTAGTATTAAGCAACAAAAAAACAGACACATTTTGTCAGGTTTTATTTTTGAGCTAAACACATTTTGTCAGGTATTCTCCTTATTTGATGTTCATTTATTTGCACTTATGCATGTATAGAACCAAGCCCATCTAAATTATATTTTTTAAAATTTTCATTTATATCGTATAAAACTGAAGAGTACACGAAAGAATAGTACGACATTCAATATGTTTTTAATGCAAAAACAATAAATTACAAAAGGAAGAAGTTCAACCACTAATAAGAGGGGAGTCCAGGAATAAAAAATTGGGGTTAAAAGAAACGAAAAGGGAATTCAACAAAATCATGAGAAGTACGCGGTACAAATGTTTAGAAATTTAGAGATGGACAAATAGAGGAATTGAGAGAAGAGTTCATTTTTAATGGATTTTCCCCGTTTCAAAAAACCTAGAGGTTCAAATTTCAATAAAAAAGAAAATTCAATGTTTATTAAAACCCCAAGAATGTCAAATAAAAAAATAGAGCAGTTCCAAAAGTATATAAAAAAACTTGTCCCTCCTCTCTGAAAAAACTAGAAGTTCAAATTTAAATAACGAAGCGGTTCGATGTTTATTACAAAACCAAGAAGTCCAAATTACTAAAATAGAGCAGTTCGATATTTTTTTTCCAGATTTTCCTTGTAAGTAAAGAAATAAAAACAAGAAGTTCAAATTAAAGTAATGGAGTAGTTCATTATATACGGAAAACTAAAATTCTTTTCGTTCGTTGATAAATAAAAGTATGAAGTTCAATTTTTTTAAAATGTTTCATGCTTATTTAAAAACCAACTTTTCCCTAAAGAATAAAACTAATAAGTTCTAATTACAATAATAGAGATGTTTGAAGTTTATAAAAAAGAGAATAACAAAGCATTTCATATTCGCTATTAACCTGAGAAGTTCTAATTAAACTAACCAAGAAGTTCAAATTCTATAAACAAAGCACCATGATATTTCTATACAAAGAACGAAACAAGGCTCGCCTAGAATAATGTATACTTTCGAGGTTCATATTTAATAAATTAGAGATTTCGACAAAAATGAGAAAACAAAAAAGAGACAAATATGTTTGTACAAAGAAAAGCTCATCGATTTTCCCGCCTTTGGAAAATAGATTTTCCTCATTTCTAAAATAACCTAGAAGTTCAAATTTAAAATTTTGATCTTTTAAAAAATTATTAAAAAACATGGATTCCCCTTTTCAAGAAAAATCTTGATTTCTTAATTTAAAATAAAAAGAAGCCCAATGTTTATTACAAACTCCAAGAAGGTCAAACATAAAAAAACAAGGACAGCGCTAACACCCACACGTGTGGTGGGAGCAAAACCCGCCCACACGCCCTATAACAGTAGACTGCGCCACGTCACCGCATGCATGCATGTGGGAATCTTTTTGGATTTCAGTTTTTAAAATGTTTTATCTCTTAAATGAAAAATCCAATTGCAGATCCGTTTTCACCATTAATTCCCTCGCGACGAGATCTGCGAAACTAGATCTCATATCAATATATTTTGATGAATATTTTTTGGGTTAAAAGTTGCCATGTCTATTGCACATGAATTGCCATGGTGTTTACACTGAAGTTGCCATGATATGTTTTAGCTATTTTCCTCTACACTTAAAAGTAAATTTTGACATATTATAAAACAGGGAATTAAGAAACTAGACTTGCCATGAACCATACACTAAAATTTCCATGATACAAGCACTTAAAATTGCCATGGTTCATACAAAAAATAATTTTTATGGTCAAAGTACTAGAATTGCCATCATCAAAAAACTAAAATTGCCATGCTCTACAAACTAAAATTGCCACATGGCAACTTTAGTTTAAGCACTATGGCAACTACAGTGTAAACATCATGACATCTTTTGGGCAGAATTTTTTTCCGTCAAAACATATCAACATGGGGTCTACTTTTGAAGATCTCGTCGAGACAGATTTAATGGTGAAAATAGATTTTTAATTAGGAGATACAACATTTTTAAGCCGAAAACCAAAAAGATTCCAGCTGATGTCATCTGTTCATACATGGCAAAATGTGTGGTGATGGAGACGTGTGGGCGATGTGCAAGATGCCACACGTGTGGGCTTTATTTTTTTAGAAAAACAAAAGCATCTCAACACAAATTTATATAAAAAAGGATCTGTTAAAAAACCCAAAAGTTCAAATCTAAAAAATAGAGTAGTTCGATGGTTATACAAAATTCAAATTTTAATCATTAATAAGGAATGAAAAACAAGAAGTTTAATTATAAAAACAGAGTATTAAAAAATCATAAAAATTGATTTTCACCTTTCCTAATAAAAACTCTAGAATTTCGTATTTAAATAACGAATAGGTTCAATATTTATTAGAAAACTCGGATTTCTCTGTTACTAAAAGAAAATAAACCAACAAGTCCAAATTACAAAAAATAGAGCAGTTTGATATTTATAAAAAACTTAGGTTTTCATGGAGTTTTTTAGGAGCTATGTGTAGAAAAGCAAAAGTTCGAAGTGAAAACAAACATTGGTTCAACTACTAGATGATGTGTGTTTCATATAAAAACTAAAAGACAAATTCTAACAATACTTTTGATAGAAATTCACGTGGTCGACCTAGGAAAGTTCAAAAATTAGTTTTTGAGAGAAGAAAGTTCAAAAGTTATTGTGAAGGAGGTTCCCTGTGTAATTACATGTGCAAAAATACACAAAAAATGTTGTGCAAATCTGATGAACGGGTGAGGAATTACGAATAAAAATACGTGACAGAAGTTCAATGTGAAAACACCAAGCAATTCAACTACTACACCAAATGCGCCTCTGATGAGAATAAAAAGAATACAAAACTAAAAGCCTAAAAGATTTGTTGCGAGAAGTTCACGTCCTCCTCTGAGTGTAGTTCAAGATATCTAGTGCGAGACGTCCGACCTTCAATTACAAATTAAAAACAGACAAAAAGAACGTTGTTTTTGTCAATTTTATTACTGCTCTCAAACGGCAACGAATTTGTAACAAGTATCTACATAAAAAATTTGCTCCTATTCATAAGCTTTCGAACGGTATATTATATGCTATATTCCAAAGAAAGGTTTAAAAATTTCATGTATACCGTTCAAAACACGTTTTTATGTATTCAAAAAATTCTTTTGAACCGTTGCGAGTATGAAACATTGATCAACACGGGAAAGTTGCGTGTTTTCAACAACTTTAAAATAAAAAAGTTGTTAAGTTCAAACAATTCAGAAGTCTAACTACATTCTGTTATTTTAAAATAAATAGACAAAAGTTCAAAGTAAAAAAGCTGATAATTTCAAATTAAAATAACAGAGTAGTTCGATATTTAAAATAACTCAGATTTTTTCTTTTACTAAAGTAATGAAAAGTGAGAAGTTCAAACAAAAAATAGAGCACTTTAAAATTCAATTTACAAAAATCAAGCACTTTTAAAAAATAAAACTATGAAGTTCAATTTACAAAAAAAAGGTTTGATCCTTATTTTAAAAAATAGTTTCTTTTCTAAGAGTATGACTAAGAAGTTGAAATTTAAATAATAGAGAAGTTCGAAGTATATAAAAAACTCAGATTTGTTGCAAGAATTTCACGTGCACCTCCGTGCACAGTTCATAATTTATATTGCGGGATGTCCGACCTCCAATTACATGTTTTAAAAATGGCAAAACATGATCTGACCTTCAATTGTGTGTAATTCGACGCATACACACAAAATGTGACAAAAGTTCATAGTGAAAACAACAAGAAGTTCAAGTACTGCAAGGAATGCATTTCGGGTGAGAAATAAAATTATGGAAAAAATAAAAGCTTAAAATGTTTGTTTAAAGAAGATCAAGTGCTTTGTCCGGGGAAGTTCAAAAATTCTTGTGAGAGAGGTTCACCTTGTATTTCCATGTTCAAAAACACACAAAAAATGTTTTTTGCATTTAAAAATAATTCTCTCAATCCACAAAGAAGTTCAGTTATTATTTGAGAGCAATTTGGTTTCAAAAAGAAAAAGAAAAATTCAAATTATAAGAATGGAAAAAGTTCATGTACTACATGGTGTGTGTGTTTAATATGAGAAAATGAATTAAAAGGCAAGGTCCAATTTTGTTGTTGTTATAAGTTCAAGTCCTCGGTCGGAGAATGTTAAAAAAATTATTGTGAGAGAGGTTTGTACCAAAGGAATATCATTTGTGTAAGACTGACATATGGATGAGAAAAATTACAAACGAAAATACGTCACAGAAGTTCAACGTGAAAACAGCAGGAAGTTCAACTACTAATCTGAATGAATTTTAGATGAAGAACTTTTAAAACCGTCACGAGTATGAAAAAATGATCAACACGGGAAAGTTGCGTGTTTACAGTAGCTTTCCATCGGTGAGTGGATGGAAAGCTATGAGCAAAAAAAGCACGTGAAAAACAGAGTGAAGTTCAAGTAGACATGCCGAGAAGTTCAAGTTCTTCACGCGGTGCATTTTCGAAGAATCTGTTTTGCGATAAATACAGAACGCATGATCTCGCTATTTTCAGTATTACTTGAAAACGACTAGGAATTAGAGAAAACCATCTACATGAAAAAGTTTCGCATTTTCCGTAGCTTTTCAACGGTATATTATTTGCCCCATTCCGATAAAGTTTATAGAAATTACAGCAAAAACACATTTTTAGCCATTTTAAATTGACTTAAAACCACAAGGAATTGGGAGAAACAATATATACCAAAAAGTTCACATTTCCTCAAGCTTTTCAACGCCATATCATTTGCTTCATTCGGACATACGGTTAAAAATTGGCTCGAAAAATACGAACTCGGTGGAACTTGTACCATTTTCTAAATTACTCTTAAACCGTTCAAAATTAGAGAAAAATTTCAACATGAAAAAGTAGCACATTTTGATCAAATTTCCAACGCCATATTATTTGCCTCAATTGTATTAGCCGTTTAGAAATGACATCAAAAAAATGAACTCGGCTATTCGGTTCGCGAAATTTTATGATTTTCCAAATTACTCTTTAACCATAGGAAATTAGAGAAAACTTTCAACATATGGATGGAGCGTTTTTTCAGCAGTTTTTCAATGCCATATTATTTGCCTCATTCCGAGAAATGGTTTGGAAATGCGATCAAAAATACGATTCACGTTTTTTGTATGAAAAAAGGGTTTTCCAAACTGCTCTTTAACCGCTTACAGTTTGCCAAAAATTTAACTTGGGTCATGATACTCGTGTCCATAGCTTTCCAACGGTATATCGCTGGCTCCATTTGGGCAATGTATGCGGAAGTTCAACCTAGCACTGGGGGAAGTTCAGGTCAAACAACTCAGGTAGTAAAATTGCAATAGACGCAAGGGCATCATGTCCCAAGAGCAAATCTGCCAACGAGCGAGATTCCTATTTTAAATGGGCATTTAGTTGCTAAAAACAGTTTTTGGATTACACTTATATCACATAGAACACAACTGACCAGAATAATTCACGCGGGGAGACACAGTTGCGAAGATAGCCCGAAGGTCGGGTTCCTACACAGGGAAGTTCAGGATGTGTAACTCAAGAAGTTCAGGTTGTGATCAGAATAATATTCTGATCCCGTGGTCAGAATAGTGTTTATATATATAATGACATAATGTCGTACCTAGCTAGGATGCTTGGACCACCACTTCCCACTTCGTGTCAGCGGGGCAGATGCACGTAATGATCGATACTTTGGTCATACATGCATGTTGCCATGACCTACCATAAGACGGACCAATGAATCTATCGTTTGGTCAAACGACAGTTGTTGTTGTTGTCCATAAACCGCTTGGGTCAATAGATTGAACCATCAGAAAAATCACATGAGAGGGACCACAAAACCAACACCTCTTGCATGCGGCCCAAACTAATGTACATTGGAAAGGGATGATGTGTGTTTTCAATATAGAATAATGTACAATTTAGATGTGGTGCCTACCTCTCGATACATACAACAACCATGAAGGCAAGGTAGTTAATGACAAGATACACAGGGTATGATGTAGGTCGACCCAGCAATCCGAGCATGCGGGAGGGAATCCTGAAAACGCATGAGCTCGAGCTTTGGTTGAGCGACATGTGACGATGACCGGCCCTATCATGAACTAGGAGGAATCCATTCATGGCCAACACATACCCCTCATTATCGGTCAAAGGGATAATATATATATACACTTGGAGAGCCCACAAATATGCGTGTCGTCACCAAAAACCGCACAAGGGAGACGTGGTCGATCAAAATGTATGGGTATTGTGGTGTGTGATGTGTTTAAATCCCAAATGCACAACTTCGATGGGCCACCAACTACATTACAAACCGAACACCGTACCCGACTCCAAGCCTGGTTCAATACATACGATGTCAGTTTCCCAACTTCGAGGCGGCGACGGTGGGAGGAGGAGGGTCGTCTCACGCATGCGCTCAAACTTTATTTGGTCTACCATGAGACACATCTATATCTATATATATACCCCTATATAGTGTGCGAATAACTTTGGAAGTTGGTCGTTGGATGAAGCCAATCCGATGGTACAGAGATGGCAAATCCGAGCACTACTGGTCATTGGATATCATCTATATTCCACTAGATTCTGCCACATGTACAATCTAGAAGACTCCATGGCTGAACTTATGCATAATGCACAAACCTCAAAACACAAGCACTTCTCCTTTGTTCTCTAGAATCTTCCACAAGAATCTTCCATATCTTAATTGCCCAAACTTTTTTTTCTAAATGAATTGTCACTTTTTGTTTTTACTTTATGCTTTACAATGCACAATTCCATGAATCTTAAAATAGTTTTTTATAAAACTAATTGATTTTGGATGAGATGAACTATAAGAATGAAACAAACATCTACATCATGCATATATGACTCAAAGCTTACATGCTATAGTGTGGTATTTATTCATAATTTGGTTACCAAATCTCATGCGTGCAATGCACGTGTACCTTACTAGTATCAATAGGAAACCATCATGGTCAAACCCTTCTCGTGTTGGGTCAAAGGGATAGATTGTGCGGGCCCCCCTAATTGTCGGTAAAGGATAGTATATATACCTCGGGGAGCCCACAGATATGTGACGCGTCTATAAGCCGCACAAGGGACACATGCTCGAGAAGAACACCCTGCCCCTATACCCCACATGCAACCTGAAAAATGTATATATAATCGCCATGACAGGTCAAGTCAATCATTCTTTAATTTTTTAGAGCAAAAAACCCATAAAAACATAGAAGGTTTATATAATCGCCATGATAGATCAAGTCAATCATTCTTTAATTTTTTAGAGAAAAAAATAACCCATAAAAACATAGTCTACAAATTAGCAAAACAAGGATCCCAAGGTTTATATAATTGCCATGATAGGTCACTATAGAGATATAACAGATCTCTATAATGGCCGTGTCATGGAATTTAAATGAAGCTTGAGATATGCAACTTCCCATCGGGTCACCCATCCTTGGACTACTCCAGCCCGAGCATGCTTAACTTCTGCGTTCTAGTTGACTAGGCTAGTGGATGGGAAGCTGCCCCTTACTGATAAGAATTGCCTCCTTGCCATTAAGGCGTTTCATGATGGTCACCCTATGGGACCTACTCCCTCCTATCACACACATTTGTGCTTTTAGAAACTGTGTGGGATATTTACATGGCCGGTGTGTTTCCGCTAGCCTTCAATGAGCACTGACACTGGTAGCGGGAAAATGATGGGAGAAGAGGCGGGAAACCAATGAGAGGAGTGGCGAGAAACAGTAGCCTGTTTAGAAAACCTAGTAGAGAAGGAAGCGTGAGCAGCACGACACATGCGCACAGTGCTTACTCATGTACAACATGTGCTGTCGAAAGGGCTCAGGGTTGTCGTTCAATTTGGGAGCATCCAACGGTGCACATGTACGATCCGTGGGGTTTGGGTTTGGCCAATCAGAACGCACGACTCAGATCACGCGCACAAAAGGGGGAGGGTGGCATCGGTGTAACACCCACAATGCGGCTATATCTCCCATGTGTCGGGGCACGACTTAGATGCATAGCCGCATGGTAGGCTTGTCGCAAGAGGGGTAATCTTCACACATCCCATGTACTAAATAATAAATGGATAAAGAGTTGGCTTACAATCGCCACTTCACACAATGCATAATTAATTCATACATCATCCAAAGTACAATCAAAGGTCCAACTACGGAACCAAAATAAAAGAAGACAACCCCAAATGCTAGATCCTCGATCGTCCCAACTGGGCTCCACTACTGATCAACGGGAAACGAAACAAAACAACAATCAAGATCTTCATTGAGCTCCCACTTGAGCTTGGTTGCGTCACCTGCACTGGTATCATCGGCACCTGCAACTGTTTTGGAAGTATCTGTGAGTCACGAGGACTCAGCAATCTCACACCCGCGAGATCAAGACTATTTAAACTTATGGGTAGGATAGGGTAATGAGGTGGATCTGGAGCAAGCACTAAGCATATATGGTGGCTAACATACGCAAATGAGAGCGAGAAGAGAAGCAACGCAACGGTCGAGAAGCTAGAAGTGATCCTGAAACTACTTACGTTCAAGCATAACACAAGATCATGTTCACTTCCCGGAGTCCGCCGGAAAGAGACCATCAGGGCTACACACACAGTTGATGCATTTTAATTAAGTTAAGTGTCAAGTTCTCTACAACCGGACATTAACATATTCCCATCTGCCACATAACCGCGGGCACGGCTCCCGAAAGTTTATACCCTGCAGGGGTGTCCCAACTTAGCCCATCACAAGCTCTCATGGTCAACGAAGGATATTCCTTCTCCCAGGAAGACCCGATCAGACTCGGAATCCCAGTTACAAGACATTTCGACAATGGTAAAAAAAAGACCAGCAAAGCCGCCCGATGTGCCGAAAAATCCCGAAAGGAGTCACACGTATCTCGTTCTCAGGGCACACCGGATAGGTCAAGCTACGAGTAAAACCAACCCTCAAGTTGCCCCGAGGTGGCCCCATAGGTTGCCCATTTCGGACCAACACTCAGAGGAGCACTGGCCCCGGGGGGGGGGGGGTTAAAATAAAGATGACCCTCGAGCTCCGGAAACCCAAGGGAAAAAGGCTTAGGTTGTTAGGAAAATGTAAAACCAAGGTTGGGCCTTGCTAGAGGAGTTTTATTAAAAGCGAACTGTCAAAGGGTTCCCTTAACACCCAACCGCGTAAGGAACGCAAAATCAAGGAACATAACACCGATATGACGGAAACTAGGGTGGCAAGAGTGGAACAAAACACCAGGCATAAGGCCGAGCCTTCCACCCTTTACCAAGTATATAGATGCATTAATTAAAATAAGAGATATTGTGATATCCCAACATATCCATGTTCCAACACGGAACAAACTTCAGCTTCACCTGCAACTAACAATGCTATAAGAGGGGCTGGGCAAAAGCGGTAACTTAGCCAAACAACGGTTTGCTAGGATGGTTGAAAAAGGTTAGAGGCTATCATGGCAATTTGGGAGGCTTGCAAAACAAGTGGTAGCTAGGAAAGGGAGGGGCGAGAGCCCCTCCGAGATTGGATCTGTCTCTCTGTCTCTCTCTGTTTCTGCATTCTCAGATTCTTCCCTTTCACCATTTCTTATATTCCCGGAGATCCGTAACTCCGATTTGGCTGAAATTTTGACACGATCTCTATCCGGATATTAGCTTTCTTGCGGCGAAAAAAGGGCATCAACCGCCTTACTAGTGGCCCACGAGGGTCAGGGGCACGCCCAGGGGGGTAGGCGCGCCCCCCTGCCTCGTGGCCACCTCAGGCACCGTCTCGCATGGATTTTTCTTCCCAAAAATCATATATATTCCAAAAAAATCTCCGTTAGTTTTTATCCCATTTGGACTCCGTTTGTTATGGATTATTCTGCGAAACAAAAAACATGCAACAAACAGGAACTGGCACTGGGCACTGGATCAATATGTTAATCCCAAAAATAGTATAAAAAGTTGCCAAAAGTATATGAAAGTTGAATAATATTGGCATGGGACAATCAAAAATTATAGATACGACGGGGACGTATCAGCATCCCCAAGCTTAATTCCCGCTCGTCCTCGAGTAGGTAAATGATAAAAAAGATAATTTTTGATGTGGAATGCTATCTAGCATAATCTTGATCATATGTCTAATCATGGGATGAATATTAAGACACGAGTGATTCAAAGCAATAGTATAACACCCTCGATGCGACTATATCTCCCACGTGTCGAGGCACGACTTAGAGGCATAATCGCATTGAAGGCATATGTCGCAAGTTAGGAAATCTTCACAACATCCCATGTAATATAAATAATAAAGGGGAGATAACATAGTTGGCTTACACTCGCCACGTCAATCAAGTACATAAATAACATTACATCATCCAAACACTCATGGCCCGACTACGGCGCCAAAATAAAAGAGAACCCAACATGCGACAACGGTCTCGTTCACCCCCAACTGGGCACCACTACTGATCATCGGGAAAGGAAACATAGTAACGTTGAGAGTCTTCGTCGAACTCCCACTTGAGCTCATACGCGTCTGCTGGAGCGGAATCATCAGGCCCTGCATCTGGTGTAATAGTAATCTGTGAGCCACAGGGACTCAGCAATCTCGCACCCTCGCGATCAAAACTATTTAAGCTTATAGGAATGGCAAGGTAAAATATGAGTGGAGCTGCAGCAAGCGACTAGCAAATATGGTGGCTAACTTATTCGCAAAAGAGAGCGAGAAGAGGAGGCAAAGCGCGAGCGAGAAACTAGAGAGCAACCTGCGCAAACATTACTCCAACACCGTGTCCACTTCCCGGACTCCGCCGAGAAGAGGCCATCACGGTAACACACTCAGTTGATTCATTTTAATTAAGTTAAGGTTCAAGTTATCTATAACCGGACATTAACAAATTCCCATCTGCCCATAACCGCGGGCACGGCTTTCGAAAGTTCAAATCCCTACAGGGGAGTCCCAACTTAGCCCATGACAAGCTCTCACGGTCAACGAAGGAATAGACCTCCTCCCAAGACGTTCCGATCAGACTCGGTATCTCGGTAATTCAAGACACTTCGACAGGTTAAAACAAGTCCAGCAACACCGCCCGAATGTGCCGACAAATCCCGATAGGAGCTGCACATATATCTTTCTCAGGGCACACTCAGATGAGCCAGACGTCGGGTAGGCCAGCCCAGAGTTGCCCCTGGTAGCCCCGGACATCGCTCGGTGGGACCAACACTCAGAGGAGCACTGGCCCGGGGGGGTTAAAATAAGATGACCCTTGAGTCTGCAGAACCCAAGGGAAAGAAAAGGCTAGGTGGCGAATGGTAAGAGCAATGTTGGGCATTGATGGAAAAGCTTTAATCAAGGCGAACTATCAAGGGGTTCCCATTATAACCCAACCGCGTAAGGAACGCAAAATCCGGGAACATAACACCAATATGACGGGAACTAGGGCGGCAAGAGTGGAACAAAACACTAGGCGAGAGGCCGAGCCTTCCACCCTTTACCAAGTATATAGATGCGTTAAGATAACATAGCAATATAATGATATCCCCAACAAGTAAAATATATGTTCCAACAAGGAACGGCCTCCAATCTTCACCTGCAACTAGCAACGCTATAAGAGGGGCTAAGCAAAGCGGTAACATAGCCAATCAACGGTTTGCTAGGACATTGATGGGTTAGAGGTTTGACATGGCAATTTGGGAGGCTTGCAAGCAAGTGGTAGGCATCGTAGAAATGGCACAGCAAAAGAGCGAGCAAACTAGCATAGCAAAGATAGTAGTGATTTCGAGGGTATGATCATCTTGCCTCCACAGTTGTCAGAGTTGACTGGATCCTCGAAAGCAAACTCAACGGGCTCCTCGTTAGCAAACTCGTCTCCCGGCTCTACCCAAACAAGAAAAACAAGCAACAAGGACACAATCAACCACGTGCAAACTCAAACAACACAATGCAAAGATGATATGCTATGCGGGATGCAAAATGCAAGATATGACAGGAAATGCATGAACCTGGCCTCAACATGGAAATCCAAGTGTGCCACTGGAAATATGAGATGAAATCGCTTGAAAACGATATAAATAACGCCGGAATCGGAGTTACGGTTTGGAAATGGCAAGCAATTCAAAAATGACACCGGTCTGCGATTTACAGCAAGTAGGCATCTAAATGCAAAGAAATGAACATGCTACAACACTCAAACATGACAACAAAATACATGGCAGGGATGCACACAAGATGCTTAACAAAAGTCTAGCACTGAGGTACAGCCAAATCATCCATTAACAGGTTCAAACAAGCATGGCAAAAATGCAAATGGCAAACAGATCTCAGACTTAGTGAAATCAACACTTGTCTGGAATTTCAGATCAGGTAGCCCTCTTCGGAGCAATAAAACTACATGCTACAGGACCTGAACATGGCAAAGTAAAGCATGGAATGGAGCTACTCAAAGAGCTTAACAAAAGTCCCTTAGTGACCTTGAGGCAAAAGGGATCAGAAAATACAATTGCAAGCACGTGAACATAGCAAAAACATAATTAGTTTCAGACTTAGTGAAAAACTGACACATGCTGAAATATAACTCAAGTAGGCATGTTTACGAGCTCGATGCACTCACTACAGAGCAAGTCATGGCAAGACAAGCATACACCCATCAAGAAGGCAAAAATTTCAAGCTAGACATGGCAAGAACAATAGCATATCATGCACGGACCAACTACAACATCACCGGCAAAATTGCAATTAAGTTGACAATCTGCCCAGATTCACAAAGTAGCAAAAGTAGAGCTCAATTGACTCAAGCTAGGTTGCTCCATAATTGCAAACAAAGACATGGATGGATAGAGCACTACAATATTAACAAAAATCCCTTACTGATCATCCTCAAAAGAGGCACGGATCACTAGGAAACAACAAGAACATATGGCATCATGAGATAAACAGCTCCAGGACTTAGTGAAATCACTAAGTCCCTGAAAACAGAATTAGCAAGTGCACCACTTTACAAGCTTGCACAAGTCACTACACACATCACAAAAATACATGGGTTGCACCTCTGGAAAGATGGCAAAACCCTTAACAAAACACATGTAGAACTCACGGGCATATCATGCACACATTAATCATGGCAAAAATGACAAAAGTGCTAAACGGAGTAACAGATCTGACAAATATCTCAAGTAGCCCTCTTCTAACAGCATTTCGGGCATCAAGATGAGCTCAAATAAAAATGATGCAATGGAATGAAATGATGTACTCTCTGAGATGAACATTTTGATATGTTATATGCATGAATCGGAGCTACGGATGCAAAGTTACGGAGCCGCGAACATGGGCATATGAACTAAAAATACCAGGGACTTAGACGAAATTTTACCACCGGATCTAGGGTTTGACCCGGCACGCAGATTGAGGCGGCGGCGCGCACTGTTCATCAGCGGGCCTGGAGCTCGCCGGAGTGGCCGGGGGAGCAAGGGGCCGGCCGGATCTACGCCGGATCCGGCCCGGGCGGCGGCGGGCGGCGGCGCACGGCGGGCGGCGCGGTCGAGGCTTGTGCGGTGGCCAGAGGCGGCGGGGCCGGCGAGGAACTGCGGCAGGGCGGCGATGGTGGCTCGGCGGCCGGAGTGGCGAAGGTGCGGCGGCGCCGAGGCGGAGGCGGTACCGGAGCCGAGGAGGGAGGCGGCGCGGGGCGGCTCGGCTCGCGGGCTCGCGGGGGCCGGCCTTGGGCCTGGCGGGCCCGCGCGGGCGGTGGCGCGGCGAAGTGGGCATGCCCCACGTGGCGTCGCACGATTGGGCGGCTGCGGCGGGCGGACGTGTCCGGTTAGGCGGCGGACATGTCCGGCGGCGGCGGGGAGATTTTTTTTAGGGTTAGGGGGAGAGGATCCGCGAATTTGGAATGGGGGGGTGTATATATAGGCCTAGGGGAGCTAGGAGAGTCCAAATGAGGTGCGGTTTTCGGCCACGCAATCATGATCGAACGCTCTAGATGATGGAGCAGAGTTAGGTGGGTTTTGGGCCAAATTGGAGGGGTGTTGGGCTGGAACACACACGAGGCCTTTTCGGTCCCTCGGTTAACCGTTGGAGTATCAAACGAAGTCCAAACGATACGAAACTTGACAGGTGGTCTACCGGTAGTAAACCAAGGCCGCTTGGCAAGTCTTGGTCCAATCCGGAAATGTTTAATCCCCATACACGAAAGAAAGCTAGAAATGACCACCGGAGGAGAACGGAACGCCGGAATGCAAAACGGACAACGGGGAAAATGCTCGAATGCATGAGATGAACACGTATGCAAATGCAATGCACATGATGACATGATATGAGATGCATGACAACGAAAACAACACGTGGAGACAAAAACCCGAACCCGAGGAAATAAATATAACTTAACGCCGGAAACGACAAGAGTTGGAGTACAAATAGGGAAAGTTACATCCGGGATGTTACAACACTCCACCACTACGAAAGGATCTCGTCCCGAGATCTAGGACTGAAAGAACGCCGGGTACTCAGAACGGAGGTGATCCTCGCATTCCCAGGTAGCTTCACGGTCGGAATGGTGTGACCACTTGACTTTGAGAAATTTGATTGACTTGTTGCGAGTCTTGCGTTCAGTCTCTTCAAGAATAGCAACTAGGTGCTCACGATAAGAGAGATCTTCTTGGAGCTCAATGTCCTCGAAGTTGACGGTGCGGTCAGGAGTCTTGAAGCACTTTTGAAGCTGAGAGACATGGAACACGTCATGAACATTTGCAAAGTTTGAAGGAAGCTCGAGTTGATAGGCGAGGTCGCCTCTCTTGCTGACAATCTTGAAAGGTCCCACGTATCTAGGAGCAAGCTTCCCTTTGATACCGAAGCGACGAGTACCTTTCATAGGAGAGAAGCGGAGGTAAACATGATCTCCGATCTCCAAAGCCAAATCACGGTGCTTACTATCATAGTATCTCTTCTGGCGGGATTGGGCTGCTTTGAGGTTATCACGAATGACTTTGCACATTTCTTCTGCCTCTGTGATTAAGTCATTACCCAAAAGCTGACGTTCACCGGTTTCGGACCAGTTGAGAGGGGTACGACACTTCCTGCCATACAGAATTTCAAAAGGGGCCTTGCCCGAACTTGCTTGAAAACTGTTGTTGTAGGAGAATTCAGCATAAGGAAGACAATCCTCCCACTTCATGCCGAAGGAGATCACACAAGCCCTGAGCATATCTTCAAGAATCTGGTTGACACGCTCGATTTGACGGCTAGTTTGAGGATGGAAAGCTGTGCTGAAGTGGATGTTCGTGCCCATGGCCTTCTGAAAAGAATCCCAAAACTTCGAGGTAAAGATGCTGCCACGGTCTGAAGAGATCACTTGAGGAATACCGTGCAGAGAGACAATACGAGAGGTATAGAGTTCCGCCAATTGAGCTGCAGTGATCGACTCTTTGATAGGCAGAAAGTGAGCCACTTTGGTGAGTTTGTCGATGACAACGAATATAGCATCATTGCCACGCTTGGACTTTGGAAACCCAGTCACGAAGTCCATTTCAATGTGGTCAAACTTCCATTCTGGAATGGCAAGAGGTTGGAGGAGACCTGCTGGCCTTTGGTGTTCTTCCTTCACTCTTCTGCAGACATCACATTCATTCACGAATTGAGCGATCTCGCGCTTCATTCGAGTCCACCAATAAGCTTGCTTAAGGTCCTGATACATCTTCGTGCTCCCAGGGTGGATGGAGAGGAGAGAATTGTGAGCCTCGTTCATAATCACTTTACGGAGGTCACCTTTGGGTACAACAATACGATCCTCGAGGAAGAGAGTGTCCTTGTCATCAAGGCGGTAGCACTTGTACTTGGACTGACTCTTGGCAATCCCAATCTTCACCTTTTTCACCATAGCATCAAGAAGCTGGGCTTGGCGAATCTGATCTTCCAAGGTAGGAGAGACTTGAAGGTTGGCGAGGAAACCTTGAGGAACAACTTGCAGATTAAGTTTGCGGAAAGCTTCACAAAGCTCGGGTTGATAAGGCTTGAGAATCAGACTGTTGCAGTAAGCCTTTCTGCTCAAAGCGTCAGCAATCACATTGGCCTTGCCTGGAGTATACTCGATACTCGGATTATATTCTTGAATCATTTCAACCCATCGAGTCTGCCTGAGGTTGAGATTAGGCTGAGTGAAGATGTACTTGAGACTCTTGTGATCAGTGAAAATATCCACTTTTCTTCCCAATAGAAGATGTCTCCAAGTCAAAAGAGCATGCACAACTGCCGCCAACTCGAGATCGTGAGTGGGGTAGTTCTTCTCATTCGGCTTCAACTGGCGAGATGTATAAGCAACAACTTTCTTCTCTTGCATCAATATTGCGCCAAGACCTTGGAGAGAGGCATCACAAAAGACCTCGTACGGCTTGGATTCATCAGGCGGAGTCAGAACTGGAGCAGTGATCAATTTCTCTTTCAAAGTGTTGAAAGCAATATCACACTCCAGAGACCAAACGTACTTGACGTGCTTCTGAAGAAGATTTGAGAGAGGCTTCATGATCTTAGAAAAGTTTTCAACGAATCTTCGGCAATAGCTTGCGAGACCGAGAAAACTGCGGAGTTGCTTCACGTTCTGAGGAGG
The DNA here is from genome assembly GCF_056163025.1 of Triticum urartu. Classification (NCBI taxonomy): domain Eukaryota; kingdom Viridiplantae; phylum Streptophyta; class Magnoliopsida; order Poales; family Poaceae; genus Triticum; species Triticum urartu. Next base: position 325,399,752 of record NC_141879.1, read on the forward strand.
TTCCCAATTCACAATTGCAGACACCTTCTCAGGATTCACGGCAATGCCCTTGGCAGAGATGATATGACCAAGATAAAGAACCTCATCAAGCCAAAATTCACACTTGGAGAACTTGGCGTAGAACTGATGTTCCCTGAGCTTATCAAGAACCAAACGCAAGTGCTTGGCATGATCTTCCTTGTTCTTCGAGAAAACCAGAATGTCGTCGAGATAGACCAAAACGAAGTCATTGGTGTAGGCATTGAAGATGAAGTTCATCATGCGAGAGAACGTCGGAGGAGCGTTGGCGAGACCAAAAGACATGACAGTGTATTCATATGAACCAAAGCTTGTCCTGAAAGCCGTCTTGGGAATATCTTGCTCACGAATGCGAATCTGGTGATAACCCATGCGGAGATCAAGCTTGGAGAATACTTGGGCACCTTTGAGTTGTTCGAAGAGCTCATTGATGTTGGGAAGTGGATATTTGTTCTTGATAGTCTTCTTGTTCACTGGACGGTAATCAATGCAAAGTCGGTCCGTTCCATCCTTCTTCTTCACAAAAAGAACACCACAACCCCACGAAGAAGAACTAGGCCGGATGAGACCCATTTTCTCTTGAATATCGAGTTGCTTCTTCAGCTCCTTCAACTCTTCAGGTCCGAGCTTGTAAGGACATTTGCACACAGGTTCCGTGCCGGGCTCAAGATCAATAACGAATTCAACTGGCCGGTGCGGAGGCATTCCTGGAAGCTCTTCTGGAAAGACGTCTTGATATTCGCAAATGACTGGAATTTGAGAGATAGCATCCAATTCACCCTTCTCATTGAGAGAAAACAGACGGATGGTATCATCCCGAGCGGCAAATACAATCACATCCTCAGACGAATGAGTCAATTGAATCTGCCTGGCTGCACAATCAAGCTGAGCCTTGTGCTTAGAAAGCCAATCCATCCCGAGAATAAGATCAATATCCGAGTTACCAAGAACCACCGGCGAAGAGAGAAACTTGTAATCGCCCAAAGTGATAGAAACATCTGGGGCAATAGCGCTTGCATTCATGAATTTACCCGGAGAAACAACAGATAACTGTCTAGGCAAATCTTGTAAAGGCAACTCATGCTTAGAAACAAATGGCCTCAAGATGAAACAATGCGATGCACCTGTGTCAAAAAGAACTTTTGCAGGAATATCATTAATAGGAAGGTTACCCATGATCACATCTGGTGATTCCTCTGCCTGAGCTGCATTCAGCAAGTTGACCTTGGCGGACTTGGGGTTATGCTTGACCACAGCTGTACTTGCCGATCTGACAGGAGGAGGAGGAGGAAGACGCCTCTGGTTGAAACACTTGTTGGCATAGTGACCCTTCTGTTGGCACTTGTTGCACATGACCTCTGAAAGCGGACGGTGATACGGAGAACTCGATCTTGGAGGTTGAGACGAAGTCTTGTTCTGAAAGCCAGGGTTGGGTGGGTGGGAAGAAACACTGCCACCTTTGCTCTTCTGCTGATACGGCTGACGGAACGGAGGAGGAGGGAGCCAATACTTCTGCTGCTTGGCCACTTGAGTAGAGGAAGGAGGAGTAACATCTCTGACTCGCTTCTTGGAAGCATCACACCTCAACTGAGCAGCCTCTTGCTTCAATGCCATGTTGTAGAACTCATCGTATCTCAAGGGCTCGAAGAGAACAAGAGCTAGCTGGATTTCTTCTATGAGACCACCCCTGAACTGGTATATCATGCTCTTCTCATCAGGGACGTCCTGCTTGGCAAAGCAGGCGAGCTTCTGGAACAACTTGTTGTAGTCATAGACAGACAAAGAGCCTTGCTTCAGATTGCGGAATTCCTCACGCTTGCTTTCAACCACGCTCTGGGGAATATGATGAGCTTGGAAATCTCGACGGAAATCATCCCAAGTGATAACACGTCCACCTCTGGAGTCCTTGTACTGCTGGAACCATTCTGCAGCTTGATCTTTGAGTTGGAAGGAAGCGAACTTGACAAAGTCCTTAGACCTCACGTTACTGCACTCGAAATGCTTGCACAGATCCACAAGCCAATCATCAGCATCAGTTGCCTCAACACAATTGCTGAAAGTCCTTGGCCCGTTAGCAAGGAACTGGTTGAGTGTAGCAAAGTGATTCTGATTGCTGCCTTGATTCCCTTGGTTGCCTTGATTGCGCTCTTGAAGAATTTGCATGATCAGCTGTGTGTTTGCATTGGTTGCGGCCATCACAGTTTGCCATGCCTCTGGAGGAGGTGGAGGTGGTGGCGGATCAGGATTCGGAGTCGTGCGCGTTGGAGGAGCCATCCTGAAGAGGTTGACCACCATTAGCACATTGATAGACAAATATTGAAGATGAATCCAACGGAATGAAAATTGCAACATATAGTCTTCACATCCGAACAAAATGAACGAATGCATTCCTCTTGAAATGGTCACATATCCATAAATTGAGAAGCCACGTAGAATTAAGGTAGAGAAATAATTCAACAAGGTACGGATCAAGAACGAATAATTGGTAAGAAATCCCAATCTCAAACCAATATCCGTGGAAGAAGAACTAGAGCTACTAGAATTCCCACCTATGAAACTCCCGAACCTTTCCGGTTATGCAATCAGGTGTTGGGGATACAGGGGAACCATAATATCTCACCCAAACTAGCAAATTCTACATCCAGCTGTATCCATCCTTCAACACATAACCAAGAAACCTTCGGAAACCATCTACCTCAACCTTCAAAAAGCATCCGTTATACAAGTTATGGCGATACTCCCGAACTCCCGCCCCAGTACTGGGTGGCATCGAGGTTATCTCACCAACGAACTACATAAAAGAGATTTTCGATGTCGGCGTACTAGACTCAGGTATTCCAGAACTGCAACGATAAAATTATGATGACAACACCTCAGAGCTCAACTCCCCGGGACACTTCCACTAAACCCCTGACAGGAGGCACCAAGACAATGTTCTCATCATAAAACCATCACAACGATCCCAAGATACCCGCGTGATCCTAAAATTTTTTTTAGTGAAATTGGAGAAGAGAAAAGTCAAAACTCTATGTCAGGATGCCTTAGCAGAGCGATGAGGAGACTGGGAAGTAAAAAGAATTCCTAATCTCTCCGATATATAATTCCTAAAAGACTCAAAACATTTTTCTAGACACAACTCGGCCGCTAAAAACGATCAAGCAATGGGGCTCCTAAGGTCGTGGAAGGCTCTGATTACCAACTTATAACACCCTCGATGCGACTATATCTCCCACGTGTCGAGGCACGACTTAGAGGCATAATCGCATTGAAGGCATATGTCGCAAGTTAGGCAATCTTCACAACATCCCATGTAATATAAATAATAAAGGGGAGATAACATAGTTGGCTTACACTCGCCACGTCAATCAAGTACATAAATAACATTACATCATCCAAACACTCATGGCCCAACTACGGCGCCAAAATAAAAGAGAACCCAACATGCGACAACGGTCCCGTTCACCCCCAACTGGGCACCACTACTGATCATCGGGAAAGGAAACATAGTAACGTTGAGAGTCTTCGTCGAACTCCCACTTGAGCTCATACGCGTCTCCTGGAGCGGAATCATCAGGCCCTGCATCTGGTGTAATAGTAATCTGTGAGCCACAGGGACTCAGCAATCTCGCACCCTCGTGATCAAAACTATTTAAGCTTATAGGAATGGCAAGGTAAAATATGAGTGGAGCTGCAGCAAGCGACTAGCAAATATGGTGGCTAACTTATTCGCAAAAGAGAGCGAGAAGAGGAGGCAAAGCGCAGCGAGAAACCAGAGAGCAACCTGCGCAAACATTACTCCAACACCGTGTCCACTTCCCGGACTCCGCCGAGAAGAGGCCATCACGGTAACACACTCAGTTGATTCATTTTAATTAAGTTAAGGTTCAAGTTATCTACAACCGGACATTAACAAATTCCCATCTGCCCATAACCGTGGGCACGGCTTTCGAAAGTTCAAATCCCTGCAGGGGAGTCCCAACTTAGCCCATGACAAGCTCTCACGGTCAACGAAGGAATAGACCTCCTCCCAAGACGTTCCGATCAGACTCGGTATCTCGGTAATTCAAGACACTTCGACAGGTTAAAACAAGTCCAGCAACACCGCCCGAATGTGCCGACAAATCCCGATAGGAGCTGCACATATCTCTTTCTTAGGGCACACTCAGATGAGCCAGACGTCGGGTAGGCCAGCCCAGAGTTGCCCCTGGTAGCCCCGGACATCGCTCGGTGGGACCAACACTCAGAGGAGCACTGGCCCGGGGGGGTTAAAATAAGATGACCCTTGAGTCTGCAGAACCCAAGGGAAAGAAAAGGCTAGGTGGCGAATGGTAAGAGCAATGTTGGGCATTGCTGGAAAAGCTTTAATCAAGGCGAACTATCAAGGGGTTCCCATTATAACCCAACCGCGTAAGGAACGCAAAATCCGGGAACATAACACCGATATGACGGGAACTAGGGCGGCAAGAGTGGAACAAAACACTAGGCGAGAGGCCGAGCCTTCCACCCTTTACCAAGTATATAGATGCGTTAAGATAACATAGCAATATAATGATATCCCCAACAAGTAAAATATATGTTCCAACAAGGAACGGCCTCCAATCTTCACCTGCAACTAGCAACGCTATAAGAGGGGCTATGCAAAGCGGTAACATAGCCAATCAACGGTTTGCTAGGACATTGGTGGGTTAGAGGTTTGACATGGCAATTTGGGAGGCTTGCAAGCAAGTGGTAGGCATCGTAGCAATGGCATAGCAAAAGAGCGAGCAAACTAGCATAGCAAAGATAGTAGTGATTTCGAGGGTATGATCATCTTGCCTGCACAGTTGTCAGAGTTAACTGATCCTCGAAAGCAAACTCAACGGGCTCCTCGTTAGCGAACTCGTCTCCCAGCTCTACCCAAACAAGACAAACAAGCAACAAGGACACAATCAACCACGTGCAAACTCAAACAACACAATGCAAAGATGATATGCTATGCGGGATGCGATGCGGGATGCAAAATGCAAGATATGACAGGAAATGCATGAACCTGGCCTCAACTTGGAAATCCAAGTGTGCCACTGGAAATATGAGATGAAATCGCTTGAAAACGATATAAAGAATGCCGGAATCGGAGTTACGGTTTGGAAATGGCAAGCGATTCAAAAATGACACCGGTTTGCGATTTACAGCAAGTAGGCATCTAAATGCAAAGAGATGAACATGCTACAGCACTCAAACATGACAACAAAATACATGGCAGGGATGCACACAAGATGCTTAACAAAAGTCTAGCATTGAGCTACAGCCAAATCATCCATTAACAGGTTCAAACAAGCATGGAAAAAATGCAAATGGCAAACAGATCTCAGACTTAGTGAAATCAACACTTGTGTGGAATTTCAGATCAGGTAGCCCTCTTTGGAGCAACAAAAATACATGCTACAAGACCTAAACATGGCAAAGTAAAGCATGGCATGGAGCTACTCAAAGAGCTTAACAAAAGTCCCTTAGTGACCTTGAGCCAAAAGGGATCAGAAAATACAATTGCAAGCACGTGAACATAGAAAAAACATAATTAGTTTCAGACTTAGTGAAAAACTGACACATGCTGAAATATAACTCAAGTAGGCATGTTTACGAGCTCGATGCACTCACTACAGAGCAAGTCATGGCAAGCAAGCATACACCCATCAAGAAGGAAAAAATTGCAAGCTAGACATGGCAAGAACAATAGCATAGCATGCACGGACCAACTACAACATCACCGGAAAAATTGCAAACAAGTTGACAATCTGCCCAGATTCACAAAGTAGCAAAAGTAGAGCTCGATTGACTCAAGCTAGGGTGCTCCATAATTGCAAACAAAGACATGGATGGATAGAGCACTACAATATTAACAAAACTCCCTTACTGATCATCCTCAAAAGAGGCACGGATCACTAGGAAACAACAAGAACATATGGCATCATGAGATAAACAGCTCCAGGACTTAGTGAAATCACTAAGTCCCTGAAAACAGAATTAGCAAGTGCACCACTTTGCAAGCTTGCACAAGTCACTACACACATCACAAAAATACATGGGTTGCACCTCTGGAAAAATGGCAAAACCCTTAACAAAACACATGTAGAACTCACGGGCATATCATGCACACATTAATCATGGCAAAAATGACAAAAGTGCTAAACGAAGTAACAGATCTGACAAATATCTCAAGTAGCCCTCTTCTAACAGCATTTCAGGCATCAAGATGAGCTCAAATGAAAATGATGCAATGGAATTAAATGATGTACTCTCTGATATGAACATTTTGATATGCTATATGCATGAATCGGAGCTACGGATGCAAAGTTACGGAGCTGCGAACATGGGAATATGAACTAAAAATACCAGGGACTTAGACGAAATTTTACCACCGGATCTAGGGTTTGACCCGGCAGCAGATCGAGGCGGCGGCGCGCACTGTTCACCGGCGGGGCTGGAGCTCGCCGGAGTGGCCGGGGGAGCAAGGGGCCGGCCGGATCTACGCCGGATCCGGCCCAGGGGTGGCGGGCGGCGGCGCACGGTGGGCGGCGCGGTCGAGGCCGGTGCGGCGGCCGGAGGCGACGGGGCCGGCGAGGAACTGCGGCGGGGCGGCGATGGCGGCTCGGCGGCCGGAGCAGCGAAGGTGCGACGGCGCTGAGGCGGAGGCGGCGCCGGAGCCGAGGAGGGAGGCGGCGCGGGGCGGCTCGGCTCGCGGGCTCGCGGGGGGCGGCCTTGGGCCTGGCGGGCCCACGCGGGCGGCGGCGCGGCGAAGTGGGCACGCCCCACGTGGCGTCGCGCGATTGGGCGGCTGCGGCGGGCGGACGTGTTCGGTTAGGCGGCGGACATGTCCGGCGGCGGCGGGGAGATTTTTTTTAGGGTTAGGGGAAGAGGATCCGCGAATTTGGAATGGGGGGTGTATATATAGGCCTAGGGGGAGCTAGGAGAGTCCAAATGAGGTGCGGTTTTCGGCCACGCGATCGTGATCGAACGCTCTAGATGATGGAGCAGAGTTAGGTGGGTTTTGGGCCAAATTGGAGGGGTGTTGGGCTGCAACACACACGAGGCCTTTTCGGTCCCTCGGTTAACCGTTGGAGTATCAAACGAAGTCCAAATGATACGAAACTTAACAGGCGGTCTACCGGTAGTAAACCAAGGCCTCTTGGCAAGTCTCGGTCCAATCCGGAAATGTTTAATCCCCACACATGAAAGAAAGCTAGAAATGACCACCGAAGGAGAACGGAACGCCGGAATGCAAAACGGACAACGGGGAAAATGCTCGAATGCATGAGATGAACACATATGCAAATGCAATGCACATGATGACATGATATGAGATGCATGACAACGACAACAACACACGGAGACAAAAACCCGAACCCGAGGAAATAAATATAACTTAACGCCGGAAACGGCAAGAGTTGGAGTACAAATAGGGAAAGTTACATCCGGGATGTTATAAATAGTCTATCATTTGACATAAAAACAATAATACTTCAAGCCTACTAATAAAGCAATCATGTCTTTTCAAAATAACATGGCCAAAGAATGTTATCCCTACAAAATCATATAGTCTGGCTATGATCCATCTTCACCACAGAAAATACTCACATCATGCACAACCCCGATGACAAGCCGAGCAATTGGTTCATACTTTTTAACGCACTTCAACATTTTCAACCTTCACGCAATACATGAGCATGAGCCATGGACATAGCACTATAGGTGGAATAGAATGGTGGTTGTGGAGAAGAAAAAAAAGGAGAAGATAGTCTCACATCAACTAGGCGTATCAACGGGCTATGGAGATGCCCATCAATGGATATCAATGTGAGTGAGTAGGGATTGCCATGCAACGGATGCACTAGAGCTATAAGTATATGAAAGCTCAAACTGAAACTAAGTGGGTGTGCATCCAACTTGCTTGCTCCTGAAGACCTAGGGCATTTGAGGAAGCCCATCATTGGAATCTACAAGCCAAGTTCTATAATGAAAATTCCCACTAGTATATGAAAGTCATAACTCAAGAGACTCTCTATATGAAGAACATGGTGCTACTTTGAAGCACAAGTGTGGTAAAAGGACAGTAACATTGCCCCTTCTCTCTTTTTCTCTCATTTTTTCTCTTTTTTTCTTATTCTTTTGTAGCCTCTTTGGCCTGTATCCCCTTTTTTTTTGGGGGGGGGGCTTCTTTGGCCACTTTTATTTTGATAACCTCACATGGGACAATGTTCTAATAATGATGATCATCACACTTTTATTTACTTACAACTCAATATTACAACTCGATATCTAGAACAAAGATTTGACTCTATATGAATGCCTCCGGCGGTGTACCGGGATGTGCAATGATGTAGCGTAGCAATGCCATCAAAAAAACGGACAAGCCATGAAAACATCATGCTAGCTATCTTACGATCATGCAAAGCAATATGACAATGAATGATCAAGTCATGTATATGATGATGATGAAAGTTGCATCGCAATATACTCGGAATGGATATGGAAATGCCATAATAGGTAGGTATGGTGGCTGTTTTGAGGAAGTTATATGGTGGGTTTATGGTACCGGCGAAAGTTGCGCGATACTAGAGAGGCTAGCAATGGTGGAAGGGTGAGAGTGCGTATAATCCATGGACTCAACATTAGTCATAAAGAACTCACATACTTATTGCAAAAGTTTATTAGCCCTCGAAGCAAAGTACTATTACGCATGCTCCTAGGGGGATAGATTGGTAGGAAAAGATCATCGCTCGTCCCCGACCGCTACTCATAAGGAAGACAATCAATAAATACCTCATGCTCCAACTTCGTTACATAACGGTTCACCATACGTGAATGCTACGGGAATCACAAACCTCAACACAAGTATTTCTACTAATCCACAACTACCCACTAGCATGACTCTAATATCACCATCTTTATACCACAAAACTATTGCAAGGAATCAAACATATCATATTCAGTGATCTACAAGTTTTATGTAGGATTTTATGACTAACCATGTGAATGACCAATTCCTGTCATCTCTCTAAACAGATATAAGTGAAGCAAGAGAGTTTAATTATTTCTACAAAAGATATGCCCATGCTCTAACAAATATAAGTGAAGCAAAAGATCATTCTACAAATGGCGGTTGTCTATGTAAAGAGAAACAGGCAATGCAAACTCCAAATGATATAAATGAAGCACATGAAGCATTCTATAAAGCCATACTCAAAAGATATAAGTGAAGTGCATAGAGCATTCTATAAATCAACCAAGGACTACCTCATACCAGCATGGTGCATAAAAGAAAAATGAAAACTAAATGCAAAAGACGCTCCAAGATTGCACATATCACATGAACGAAACGAATCCGAAAACATACCTATACTTGTTGAAGAAAGAGGGGATGCCTTCCGGGGCATCCCCAAGCTTAGACGCTTGAGTCTCCTTGAATATTTACTTGGGGTGCCTCGGGCATCCCCAAGCTTGAGCTCTTGCCTCTCTTCCTTCTCCTCACATCGAGACCTTCTCGATCATCGAACACTTCACCCACACAAAACTTCAACAGAAAACTCGGTAAGATCCGTTAGTATAATAAAGCAAATCACTACTCTAAGTACTGTTGCAAACTAATTCATATTTTGTTTTTGCATTGTGTCTACTGTAATATAACTTTTTCATGGCTTAATCAACTTATATGAATCGATAGTTTCATCAAAACAAGCAAACTATGCATCAAAAACAGAATCTGTCTAAAACAGAACAGTCTGTAATAATCCGAACATTCACCATACTTCTGATACTTGAACAATTCTACCAAAATTATGAAAAATAAACCATTTGTATAGGAAGACAGTGCAAAAAGAATCAGAACCATTTGACGTTCCAGCTAAAAATGTAAAATTGCGCACTACAGCCAAAGTTTCTGTCCTGCACCGTACAAACCATCAAGCAAATGTAAACATCCTAAAGGCAAACCTTGGCACATTATTTTTATAATACAATGGAATTGTACAAGGGGATAATTATATTTATTGAAAAGTTTCTGTAATCAAGATTCACAAAGTTTCCGTGAGCATGAACAAAGTTCAAGGCTAGCTCCCACTTCAACAATGCTTGTCTTTCTCACTTTCGCTTTCCTTTTTGAAAAAGTTTTGGGTCGCACTCTTTATTTTTGTTGTTTTTAAACTATATAAAAGCACTCAACAGAAATAAATGACTCTCTAAAACTTCCGGGTTGTCTCCCTGGCAGCGCTTTCTTTAAAGCCATTAAGCTAGGCATATAGTGCTCAAGTAATGGATCCATCCGGATCCCAAGGTATATCAAAGCAAATTTTAATTAACAATGATTTGTAATTTAGTGCTGAGCACAAGGTAACATATATCATGTAATGACGAAGTCTAACTCTCTTCCTATGCATCGGCATGTCATAAAAGAACAATTCATGCACACAAAGTAAAGGCCAATGCATAGTATAAACAGTTTCTTGCAATTTTATCATATTGGAAACATAGAGAGGTGGAGATATAGTTCCTCTCTCATAATAATTGCAAGTAGGAGCAGCAAGCACATGCATATTATATCTATCAAAATCATCATGTGTAATAGTAAAACGCAACCCATCAATGTAATCCTTAATAAGGGCAAAACTTCTCTGATATAGTGTAGTCGGGAGAATTCAAAAAGATAATAGGACTATCGTGTGTGGGTGCAATAGAAACAATTTCATTTTTAACATAAGGAACTATAGCAAGTTCATCTCCATAAGCATAATTCATATTGGCATCTTGGACACAAGCATAGCAAGCATCATCAAAAAGGGATATTTCAAGAGAATCAATGGGATCATAACAATCATCATAGCAATCATCCTCCGGTAAGCACGAAGGGAAATTATACAATGTATGAGTTGAAGAGTTACTCTCATTAGAAGGTGGGCATGGGTAGCTAATCCGCTCTTCCTCCTTTTGTTCTTCGCTCTCCTCCTCATCTTTTTCATCCAATGAGCTCACAGTTTCATCAATTTCTTCTTCCGTAGACTCCTGCAAAATATTAGTCTCTTCTTGGACAGCGAAGACTTTCTCAATAAGCGCATTAATATAGGAATTATATTCATAATTATCATAGCAATATTTTAAGATAGCTAAATTTTTCAGGCCTATAAGCATCATCATCATAAGCTTCATGCTTTTCAAACAAAGATTCAATTTCATAAGCACCCTTAAAAGCAACAAATTCTTCTATTTGTTCCACATCATAGTAATCATATATACCATTAGCATAAGAAGCTAAGGTTTCATTATCATTAAATTCACACGAAAAGGGAAGGTGTGGATCATTCACCTTAGAGCAACAAGTATAATCATATCTCAAGCATAGTTGCCTAGCATACCAATTCAATATATGAATTTGATCCCATAATAGTTTCCCTTTTGTGTCAAGCGGTAATCCCTAAAGTATTCCTGTTGATCCAACGTTACTCCCATTACATAATTGAATGGGGTTTTCTCAGGATTATTGAAGTAGTACATAATATTTTTCACATAACCAGCATCGAGGGTTTTAGGAGGTTCCCCATCTCCATGAGTAGCAAGTACACCTAATTTTTTTTGGTATTTCGTGTTCCATATCCATAACTAAAGATAAAGAACAACTAAGAACAGCAAATAAAAATTACTTAGTGATAAAGCAAACAAGCACACACGAGAATATTCACCCCACGCTATTGCTCCCCGGCAACGGCGCCAGAAAAAGGTCTTGATAACCCAAAAGTATAGGGGATCGCAACAGTTTTCGATAAGTAAGAGTGTCGAACCCAACGAGGAGCTAAAGGTAGAACAAATATTCCCTCAAGTTCTATCGACCACCGATACAACTCTACGCACGCTTGACATTCGCTTTACCTAGAACAAGTATGAAACTAGAAGTACTTTGTAGGTGTTGTTGGATACGTTTGCAAGATAATAAAGAGTACGTAAATAAAAAGTAGGGGCTGTTTAGATAAAATAACAATAAAGTGAATATAGCGAGTGTGGAAAAGTGGTGGTAGGAGTTGTGAAATTGCCCCTAAGCAATTGACTACTTTACTAGACCGATAGCAAGTACTATGTGGGAGAGGCCACTGCTAGCAAGTCATCCCTGACTTGGAATTCTATGCACTTATGATTGGAACTATTAGCAAGCATCCGCAACTACTAATGTTCATTAAGGTAAAACCCAACCATATCATTAAGGTATATTGGTCCCCCTTCAATCCCGTATGCATCAACTTCTATGCTAGGTTGAAGCTTCTGTCACTCTTGCCCTCCAATACATAGTCCTATCAACATACAACTAACCCTAGGGTGTGATCCATGCGCGCAATCATATGATGGGAACCAAAGGATAGCAACATAACCACAAGCAAATTAAATCAATCATAGCAATTCATCAACCACCGTTAGGACAACGAAAATCTTCTCAGACATCATAGGATAGCAACACATCATTGGATAATAATATGAAGCACAAAGAACCATGTTCAAGTAGAGAGTACAGTGGGTTGCGGGAGAGTGGACCGCTATAGATAGAGGGGGGAAGGTGATGGAGATGTTGGTGAAGATGGCGGAGGTGTTGGTGTAGATCGCGGTGATGATGATGGCCCCTGGTGGCACTCCGGTGCCACCGGAAGCAAGGGGGAGAGAGCCCCCCTCCTTATTCTTCTTCCTTGACCTCCTCCCTAGATGGGAGAAGGGTTTCCCCTCTGGTCCATGGCCTCCATGGCACGGGAGGGGCGAGAGCCCCTCCGAGATTGGATCTGTCTCTCTGTCTCTCTCTGTTTCTGCGTTATCAGATTCTTCCCTTTCACCGTTTCTTATATTCCCGAAGATCCGTAACTCCGATTGGGCTAAAATTTTGACACGATCTCTATCCAGATATTAGCTTTCTTGCAGCGAAAGAAGGGCATCAACCGCCTTACGGGTGGCCCACGAGGGTCAGGGGCGCGCCCAGGGGGGCAGGCGCGCCCTCTGCCTCGTGGCCACCTCCGGCACTGTCTCACGTGGAATTTTCTTCCCAAAAATCATATATATTCCAAAAAAATCTCCGTCAGTTTTTATCCCGTTTGGACTCCATTTGATATGGATATTCTGCGAAACAAAAAACATACAACAAACAGGAACTGGCACTGGGCACTGGATCAATATGTTAGTCCCAAAAATAGTATACAAAGTTGCCAAAAGTATATGAAAGTTGAATAATATTGGCATGGAACAATCAAAAGTTATAGATACGACGGAGACGTATCAAGGAGTTGTAATGCACATGAACAAGTAAAAGAAAACAAGCACAACAATCACATGGAGACGAATGCATGATGCAAAATAATAATAATAATAATAATAATAATAATAATAATAATAATAATAATAAAACAAACGTCACAAGCAAGCAAGCAATCATGAACATGATGGATGCAAATGCACATGGAAACATACATGAAGATGGAATGCACAAGGTGAGAATAAAAGATAACACAAGCATGATGATGCAACAATTTATTATGACAATCATGGCAATAGCAAAATAAATGTAAGGCACCTGGAGCATCGGTCTCGGGGCGTCACAACACTCCACCACTACAAGAGGATCTCATCCCGAGATCTAGGATGGCGCCGGAGGGAAAACAGAAGAGGAAGAGAAGAGGTAAAACTAAGTTGCTTCTTTGACAAACAAGTGCAACCAAAGAAACTTGAAAGGTTAACCCATTTTGAGAAAAGAACACAACGGAGATGATCGAAGTTGAAAACACTCCATTAGAAAAGAGGAACAAGGAAGAACAAATTCGGACAACACTCCGGTTGAAAAGAGATGCAAGACTTGATAAGATGAAAAGAACTTGAGCAGAGGACAGAACACTCTGGTTAAATGGATAAGCATGAAAAGAACACGATCCTCACAATTCGAGATGATGAGTGAAGAGAGAAACATCACAATGCCTCCGGAAGAAAGAATAGAAGATAGATCGTTAGGAAGAAATAAAGTAGAAGAAAATGATAACTTCTACCACCAATGAATTTGAAGGCATCCTTAGAACGAAGGATTGAATGGAGTTATTGAAAAAAATTAAACAACAAAAGATTAAGGTTGTAGTGGCCTTATGGAAAAACGTCTCAAAATTATGAGGTGAAATTCTGCCACTAACAGAAACAAACATATTGGATTGATATCAACAAGGAGATGAGAAACTTATTTCACCGAGAGGATAAATGAAGAACTAGGGTCGTTTATAAGCACCATAAATAGCACAATCCTTAGGGAAATCTTTAGGTGAAATATAACCCAAGATAACTCCAATGAAGAGATTGATGGATTGAAAAGATGTCTTGAGCAAAGAGAAAATGATGGATTTAGATATGTCACTCTTGAAAACTTGTGAATCATGAAACACGAAGGGAAATTTTAAGAATGACATAACACCACCTGAAAAGATAAGATAGAAAGAATTGCACTTCGGAATGCAAGATGAAGAATGCTTGAACTCCTCAAAACAAAACATGTGTTGAGCACCTTGTTTGTTTTAGAGTATAGCTTGGCGGATCTTAGCTTCGAGAGAAATCTTGAAGAACAAGTGAAGAATGGAATGAATCCTTGACGAACCACCATGTAGAACCTCCATGAAGAACTCTGGTAACAAAATGATGATAAAAAGAAAGAGAAGTTGAAAACACAAGGTGAAGCCTTGTAATGATTTAGATGGATCTTCGCTACGATATAATTGAGAGAGCTTGGAACTCCGGGAAAAGAAAAGATGAAACAATTGAAACCGTGAACTTATTCATCATGAACAAACTCCGGAAGAATGAATCCATCATTTGGATGAAGCAAGAATAAGAATTATGTTATGCGTATCCTTCACCAATTTAAATTGATGACAACTAACGGATTTGGCATACTACTTATTCTCGTAGAACGTATTAAGACAGATATGGCGCAAACTTGGTAAGGTCTTCAACGAACCACCGGTAGGATTGGAAAGAACGAATGGATCTGTATGATAACGAAGGAAGAAAACTCTTGAACGAACCACCATAAGAATTGAAAATGAAAGTAGCAGAGGCAGAATTTACCGGGAAGAATTGGAAAATGAACGCAGATACTTGAGGGAAATTAGATACATGAGAAAGAAGAAATCATGAACCGATTAGAGGATATTTGAACGATGCACCGGTAAGATTAGGAGAAAGAGAGCTAAAAACTGGAATGGATAATTCTGAGATGATGGGCTCCGAAGAATCAAACTGAAAAGACTCCTGAATTGCTCCGGATGAGTGAAAA
Organism: Triticum urartu; assembly: GCF_056163025.1. Taxonomy (NCBI): domain Eukaryota; kingdom Viridiplantae; phylum Streptophyta; class Magnoliopsida; order Poales; family Poaceae; genus Triticum; species Triticum urartu. Next base: position 325,415,077 of record NC_141879.1, read on the forward strand.
GCATTCTCACAATCTAAAACAATTATGAGAGGATGGCAGCAAGCTAGAACCATGAATCTTCAAGAGAACAGATAAGATTTGGAGGAAAACTCTTCTTCGGTCTTCAAATGTTGAGAATGACAAAGAGAAACACCACCACGAATTATTGAGATACCCCGGGAGAATGAAAAATGAAGAAGTTGAGCCAACGATGAAAAGAATTTGAAAGATCTTGGAGGAAGACATATGACTGATGATAATTCATTCTTACATCAAACTTGGAAAAGAATTAGAGAGTAACTCCGAAAGAAATAGAAGAGTCAGGTAAGATCCTAGGAAAAGGCCTTGGGTTAGGGCACATCGGTTGAGAAGAAATTGAGATGACAAACTCGATGATCAAGAAGGATTAGTATTCCCATAGAAATATGAGAACACCATTTAGAAAAGGTATGGAATCAACACTTGACTTGGAAGCAACTCGAATACCACAATCAAAACAAAAACAAAGGATTGGCTAGCAAAATGAGCCGGAACAAACATATGATAGAACCCATATCGTATCATGTGTTTGTTGGAAGGATATCCTACGTGATACTTGAATTCCCACTTATAAACTCCCGAAACTTTTTGGTTATGCAATCAGGTGTTGGGGATACAGGGGAAGCATAATATCTCACTCAAACTAACAACCCCTACATCCAGCTGTATCCATCCTTCAACACATAACCAAGAAACCTTTGGAAATCGTGTACCTCAACCTTTGAAAAGCATCCGTTATACGAGTTATGGCAATACTCCTGAACTCCTGCCCCAGTCCTGGGTGGCGTCGAGGTTATCTCACCAACAACTGCATAAAGAGATTTTCGATGTCGGCAAACTCAGGTATTCCAGAACTGCAACGATAAAATTGTGACGACAACACCTCAGAGCTCAACTCCCTGGGACACTGCCACAACCCCTAAATGTCAGGAGGCACCAAGAACAATGTTCTCGTCACAAGACTATCAGAACGATTCCAAGATACCCGCGTGATCCTAAAAAAATTCGTGAAATTTGAGGAGAGGAGAGCCAAAACTTCTACATCAGGAGGCCTCACCAGAGCGACAAAGGGATTGAGGAGTAAAAAGAATCCTACTCTCCGGTATATATAATCCTAAGACTCAAAACATTTTGTTCTAGACTCAACAACTCAGCGATTCGATCAAGCAGGGGGCTCCTAAGTCGGGGATGGCTCTCATACCAACTTGTAACACCCACAATGCGGCTATATCTCCCATGTGTCGGGGCACGACTTAGAGGCATAGCCGCATGGTAGGCTTGTCGCAAGAGGGGTAATCTTCACACATCCCATGTACTGAATAAGAAAGGGATAAAGAGTTGGCTTACAATCGCCACTTCACACAATACATAATTAATTCATACATCATCCAAACTACAATCAAAGGTCCGACTACGGAACTAAAATAAAAGAAGACGACCCCAAATGCTAGATCCCTGATCGTCCCAACTGGGCTCCACTATTGATCAACATGAAACGAAACAAAACAATGATCAAGATCTTCATCAAGCTCCCACTTGAGCTTGGTTGCATCACCTGCACTGGTATCATCGGCACCTGCAACTGTTTTGGAAGTATATGTGAGTCACGAGGACTCAGCAATATCACACCCGCGAGATCAAGATTATTTAAGCTTACGGGTATGATAGGGTAATGAGGTGGATCCGCAGCAAGCACTAAGCATATATGGTGGCTAACATACGCAAATGAGAGCGAGAAGAGAAGCAACGCAACGGTCGAGAATCTAGAAGTGATCATGAAACTACTTATGTTCAAGCATAACACAAGACCGTGTTCACTTCCCGAACTCTGCCGGAAAGAGACCATCACGGCTACACACACAATTGATGCATTTTAATTAAGTTAAGTGTCAAGTTCTCTACAATCAGACATTAACAAATTCCCATCTGCCACATAACCGCGGGCACGACTCTCGAAAGTTTATCCCCTATAGGGGTGTCCCAACTTAGCCCATCACAAGCTCTCACGGTCAATGAAGGATATTCCTTTTCCCAGGAAGACCCGATCAGACTCAGAATCCCGGTTAAAAGACATTTCGACAATGGTAAAACAAGACCAGCAAAGCCGCCCGATGTGCCGACAAATCCCAATAGGAGTCGCACGTATCTCGTTCTCAGGGCACACCGGATAGGTCAAGCTACGAGTAAAACCAACCCTCAAGTTGCCCCGAGGTGGCCCCGCAGGTTGCCCGTTTCAGACCAATACTCAGAGGAGCACTGGCCCCGGGGGGGGTGGGGGGTTAAAATAAAGATGACCCTCGGGCTCCGGAAACCCAAGGGAAAAAGGCTTAGGTTGTTAGGCAAATGTAAAACCTAGGTTGGGCCTTGCTAGAGGAGTTTTATTCAAAGCAAACTGTCAAGGGCTTCCCATAACACCCAACCGCGTAAGGAACGCAAAATCAAGGAACATAACACCGGTATGACGGAAACTAGGGCGACAAGAGTGGAACAGAACACCAGGCATAAGGCCGAGCCTTCCACCCTTTACCAAGTATATAGATGCATTAATTAAAATAAGAGATATTGTGATATCCCAACATATCCATGTTCCAACATGGAACAAACTTCAGCTTCACCTGCAACTAACAACGCTATAAGAGGGGCTGGGCAAAAGTGGTAACTTAGCCAAACAACAGTTTGCTAGGATGGTTGAAAAAGGTTAGAGGCTATCATGGCAATTTGGGAGGCTTGAAAAACAAGTGGTAGGTAGCGCGACATAGCGTAGAGCGAACAACTAGAAAGCTAAGATAGAAGTGATTTCGAGGGTATGGTCATCTTTCCTGAAATCCCGCAAGGAAGAAGAACGAGTCCATGAAGAAGACAAACGGACGTAGTCGAACGGATCCTCACAACTCCGAAACGAAACCGAAGCTAATGAGAGAAGCAACCCGGAAAGAACCAAACAACATAGTAAACAACCATCACATAAACATGGCATGATGCACAATCAAGTATGATGCATGTCCGGTTTAATGAGGCATGGCATGGCAAAGTGCACAAACAATACTACAAATTAAGTGGAGCTCAATATGCAACGAGTTGCATATTGACGAAACGCCACATGACTTATTTAGGTTCTCTCCCGTTTATGCTACTCAACAAAATTAAATGTTATTAAACATGGCAAGGGGTGAGGCAAAAGTAAACTACACATTTTAGGCAATTTTAAGTGAGGTCGGAAACAACAAATAACCATTCCGTTAATTCCCCACATGTCATTTAGCAATTGAAGCAAACAACAATTTAAACATTCTTGATGTTGTTATGATGATGCGGATGACATTTGCAAGTTTTATGCAATATTTAAGGAAAATGTTGATAAGAGCATGCTATGAAGCATTTGTCATCGTGGTGGAAACGAAAGGGGTGCCATGGCAACAACAACGGAAATGGTGCCACAACAGCATTCCGGTTCCGGTAACTCGATCGAGATGCCGGTGCAAAAGGAAGTGTGACGGGAGCGTGTCATGCGATGAACAGTGGGGTGCTCCCGGTTACCGGATTCCCACATGTCGTTGGCAAGGCAAAAGAGTGGCAACGTGCACCGACAGTTCCGACTCGAGGCAAACAAGGGTGCATCTCATACAACAAAAGTATTCGTTCTCGGACGGTCGTCTCAGGGTTATACCTTCGAAGCGTGCGAACATGACGGTTCGGGTTCGGTGCAATGTAGAGGAAGTAGCCGTTTCGCGACGGTAGTAGAAGTAGTGGTACTATCGGTCCTCGGCGGTAGTGGTACACGTTTTTTTGTAGATGTTCAGGTCAATGAGGGGGTACTTGGCGCAACATAGGTCTCCGGGGTCGTCGGGTACACGTTCACAAGTAGTTGTACACGTCGACGGTAGTTGTGCACTCAACGGCCTTCCGCGACGGTAGTTGTTCTCGTATCGCCGTGGAAGTAGTTGTACATAGTTTCGACGGTAACTGAACTTGCGATCCGGCGGGGTACTCTTAAGTCGTCGTTGGAACTTGATGAATCCGAGGTCTTCGGGCTTGACGGTAGTTGTACACTTGGTTGGTGATAGTCAAACTTGGCGTATCCAAGGTCTTTAGTGCTACGGTACTTGGCGGGTCATCATGTTGATGTACTTTCGAGAGGAAACTTGGCGCGTCCAAAATATTCGGGGATCGTCCTTGGACTTGGCGGTGCTAGTCTCCTCGGTTCAACAGTGATATGCAAGGGCCAAAACAACCGGCAACTTGGGCGGCTCCTCAAGGCCATGGAGATGACAGGTAGCAGCATGCTGCTAGTGGAGGCAGAGCCACGACGAGGAGGTCCTGCTCTGTCAGCTGCAAGTGGTGGGCGAAACACAGGCAGCAGCAAGGCTTAGGTGCGAGGGGGAAGGAGTCGGCGCGTGGGAAGGAGAAACAGGGGAGCAGGCGAGCAGAGTACGGGGTCGCCGGAGAAGGGGCTCGCCGGCGGGCGAGGCAAGGTGGCTCCAATTCCTGCTGCTGGTCGGACAACGAGGGGTGGCGAGGGAGCAGCTTCCCGAGGAACTTGGGTGCGGTCATGGTGGTCCTGGACGGCGACTGGCTAGAGGAGGACGCGCGGCTCACGGGAGGATTTGGCGCGGGGAGCTCCTCTCTGGTGCGCGAGCGAGGAGAGGGAGAGAGATGGGGAACGTGCGCGGGGCCTCGCTGTACGGAGCTTGCAGGCGGCTGCGCGGTCGATGAGGTCGGCAGGGAGGCCTCGGCGCGAGGAGAGGTTGGATAGGAAGAGCGCGCAGGAGGGAGAGAGCGAGAGGAGGAAGAGTGAAGTTGGCGGTGCTGTGTGGATCGAGAGGAGGCGAGGTCGAGCGCGAAGCAGTCCTCTCCTAGCGGCGCTGGAGGGAGGATCGAGGGAGAGAAGCGGGGATCAAGAGAAGGCTCCCTGGCGCTAGGTTAAGGAGGAGGTGGGCCGGTCTAGTGGGCTGCGGGGGAAGATGGGCCGGCCTGGTGGGCTGCTCTGGAATCTCTCTTCCTCTCTCTCTCTCTCTACAATCTTTTTCCATTTTCTTCAAACAGAAACTTGGAGGAAAAGAAAGAAAGGGGTAGACAGGGAATTTGACAGAGATAAAAATATATTTGGAGTCCTGGAAACATGCACAGTTTGAATAAACTGGTTTGGGCATTTTTAAGGATATAAAAATAATTCAAGTTTGAATTAAATTCAAACTTGAGCCATTTTTATACCCAACCAAAACAATTCCAAAGGATCTGAAATTTGGCAGAGAGGGTGTAGGCACCATTTAGGATTTAAAGGGATAGGTTGAACATTTTTCCGAACAGGGAAAATGCCACAAGAAAAATAAATGGAATAAAGAAGAAAAGAGAAGTTTGGATGGGATAGAAACTTGGCTGAATCCAAGTTGAAGTTGAGCAATAAGTAAAAAGAAAGGACCATCTTTGGTGCACGCACTAGAATTATACCAGGCTTTGGTGCACGCACTAGAATTTTATTGCCATCTTTCAGTTCATAACAGTTAGACATTTTTCTCCAATGGTCCGCATTAAAATAATAGTGACCATCTTTATCAAGTTTTATGCTAACCATCATTGTAAATCCATGATGCGTTGTTAATATGACATCCTGGGAGTCATCAGCAAAGTAAAGCCCAAGATTTCCTTGTACTCATGTTCTTGCAAAGCAAGGGATGTACTGCTTGAAATGAAAATTAAGATTGTAAATTAGATATATTGAAATAACAGAGCAAGATGCAAATATGGGAGTAACTGATAGAACATATCAATATATAGATGAAAGCAAAGTATAAAAATATAGAATTAAAAATAGATAATGTAACAAAGATTTGATGCAAATATATAGATAATGTAGCAAAGATTTGATGCAAATATTGATTGAACATACCGAGCACTCCCTAATCATCCGGAATGGTGAGATAGAACTTCGTTTCCGACTGGCCACGACCACAGTTGCCCGATTTGTGCTCGCACTATGGACACATGAATGAACACCCACGAGTCAGCTAGAACAAAAATGATTCCACAACGATTCCCGCTGGTTGATTAACAGCGATGGACGGACTGCGATAAGACATGAGTGAATATTTCGCTAATTAAGTTGATTACCTTCTCCATGAGAAAAATCCCCAGCCCAATCCTGCAGAAAACCCCTGTCGACTAGAGTCTAGAATGTCGGTGTAGATAGGCGGCGGAAAGCGATAGGGGCGAAATCCCTTGCCGTTTGGAGCGCGACCTACGCCCGCCGCCAACAGCCGTCGAGCTTAGGGTGCAGAGTTGCGGAGGAGTCCGCAACAAGTGAGTGGGGAAAAAGTGGGCGAGGTTTTATTTTTTCCTTTTGCATGTGTTAGTGAACACACACGGTTCGCAGAGGCGACGGAGATGAATCGTGTGCGATAGTAAATCACCGAGATTGAATGGGAATCCAAATTTCCTTTGTCCTTCATCCATGAGTTTTTTTCTACGATGAACATAAACCCTGCTAATCACCGTGTTCAAATTTTACACTTCTCCCGGTCCATTTACAATATTTAGGGGATTATGTGCATTTTGTAGGCATTAATGCACACAATTCAAATTCAAATAATTGGTGCTTGAAATGGTGCACAAGAACGGTCTGGAAAAACCATACTCGTGGTATTTAGTAATTTATCAAACCTTTTATAAGGAATGGGCAGCAATTTCAATGGGATGCGTGGCAATAGTCAACCACAAACGTGTCATTTACTGGATTATCAACTATAGAACAATGTAATATGTGCTTGAAAAACATGACGCCTGGCATGGTGCCATGGTATGGCCTCACCATGCCCTAGTTAAAAGCTGAGAAGGTTTGATTTGTGTCATCATGCATGCCCTTCATAAATCGAACCATCACCGAGGAAGTTCAATGCTTTCGGGAGGGAAATCACCAAGATTGAAGGGGAATCCAAATTTCCATCCTAGTTTGTCATTCAGTTTTTTTTCAACCATCAACATACCGCCTCAAATGCAACATGTTCAAATTTGACATTTTTCTGAACTTATTTACCATATTTAGGGGATTATGTGCATTTTCTAGGCATTAATTATGCACATAATTCAAATTCAAAAAATTGGTGCACGAAAAGGTGCACAAGAACGGTCTGGAAAACCATGCTCATGCCTTTTACAAGGAATGGACAGATACTTCAAGGAACTGTGTGGCAATAGTCAACCATAAATGCGTCATTTACTGTGTTAACAACTATACAAAAATGAAATACATGCTTGGAAAACATGACGCATGGTGTGGTGCCATGGTACGGCCTCACCGTGCCCTAGTAAAAATGTCGTCATGCACGCTTTTCATAAAACGAACCATCACCGAGGAAGTTTCATGGTTTTGAGGGGGAAATCACCAAGATTGAAGGGGGATCCAAATTTCCTTTGTCCTTTGTCCACGAGTTTTTTTCCCATGATGAACATACAACCTACAAATCACTGTGTTCAAATTTGGCACTTTTTCGGGTTCATTTGCCATATTTAGGGGATTATGTGCATTTCCTAGGCTTTAATGCACATAATTCAAGTTCAAACAATCAGTGCATGAAAGGGTACAGAAGAACGGCCTGGAAAACCATGCTCGTGCCATTTAGTAAATTCTCATGCCTTTTACAAGGAATGGACATATATTTCGATGAAATGTGTGGCAATAGTCAACCACAAATGTTTGTTTGTTGGGTTTTCAACTATAGAAAAAATGAAATAAATGCTTAAAAAACATGATGCCTGGCATGGTGCCATGGTATGACCTCACCATGCCCTAGTAAAAATTTGAGAAGGTTTGGCTTATGTCGTCATGCACGCTCTTCATAAATAGAACCATCACCGAGGAAGTTCCATGCTTTCAAGAACAAAATCCCAAAGATTGAAGGGGAATCCAAATTTTCATCCTAGTTTGTCAGTCAATTTTTTTCCAACGATCAACATACCGCCTCAAATGCAACATGTTCAAATTTGACATTTTTCCGGGCTCATTTACCATATTTATGGGATTATGTGCATTTTCTAGCCATTAATGGACATAATTCAAATTCGAACGATCAGTGCATGAAAAGGTGCACAAGAACGGTCTGGAAAACCATGCTCGTGTTATTTAGTACATTCTCATTCCTTGTACAAGGAATGGGCAGATATTTCAAGGAAATGTGTGGCAATAGTCAACCATAAACGCATTGTTTACTGGGTTAACAACTATACAAAAAATGAAACACATGGTTGGAAAACATGACGCCTGGTGTTGTGCCATGGTATGGCCTCACCATGCCCTGGTAAAAACTGGAGAATGTTTTCCTTATGTCGTGATGCACGCCTTTCATAAATTGAACCATCACCGAGGAAGTTTCATGGTTTCGAGGGGGAAATCACGAAGATTGAAGGGGGATCCAAATTTCCTTTGTCCTTTGTCCATGAGTTTTTTCTACGATGAACATACAACCTGCAAATCACCGTGTTCAAATTTGGCACTTTTCCGGGTTCATTTGCCATATTTAGGGGATTATGTGCATTTCCTAGGCATTAATGCACATAATTCAAGTTCAAACAATCGGTGCATGAAAGGGTGCACAAGAACAGCCTAGAAAACCATGCTCATGCCATTTAGTAAATTCTCATGACTTTTACAAGGAAGGGACAGATATTTCGATGAAATGTGTGGCAATAGTCAACCACAAACGTTTGTTTATTGGGTTTTCAGCTATAGGAAAAATGAAATAAATGCTTGAAAACATGATGCCTGGCATGGTGTGCCATGGTATGACCTCACCATGCACTAGTAAAAATTAGAGAATGTTTGGCTTATGTCATCATGCACGCCCTTCATAAATCGAACCATCACCAGAGAAGTTCCATGCTTTCGAGAGGGAAATCACCAAGATTGGAGGGGAATCCAAATTTTCTGTTCTTTGCCCTGGTGTTATTTTCTATGATAAACATACACCCTGCAAATCACCGTGTTCAAATTTGGCATTTTTCCGGGCTCATTTACCATATTTAGGTCATTATGTGCATTTTCTAAGCATTTAGCGCATATAAATCCAATCCAGCTACAGGTGCACGGGTGTGATATGAGGGATGTGGATTGTCGTTTGATCGCGGTGCATCCTACAGTGCACACGCACGATCCGCGTGGCTGGGGTTCCGGCCAATCATAACGCAACACACAATAGGCTCAGCGCACACTGTTTCCGGAAGCGACGGAGATGAACCGTGTGTGATAATGAACGAGCAAAATTGTAAGGGAAGCCAAATTTTTGTTGTCGTTTGTCGTTGAGCTCTTTAATACCACATCACTGTACAGCTACCCGGCCCCTCTGTCCCAGAGCTCTCTCCAGGCATCATCCATGGCACCGCGGTGCACAGTAACTGGTGAGGAAGCGATGGCAGCCCGCCGCGCTGTAACATCCCAAATTTTCAATTTGGAATGTTATACATTAGATCATCATTGCATATCATATTTTATTGCTTTTCTGGTTGATCCTAGAAATTCTACGCAACTCAAGGACCCTCGGAGAGAGTTGGGGATTTCGTTATTTTCATATTTGAGTTTGCTCAAATTTTGAAATAGGGATCATTTGATTTTATTTATTTCATCTTCAATTATTTCTATTATCAAAATATGAGAGAGGGAATAAAATGACTTTCCCAAAATAAAGAAATATGGAGGATTTCATAAAAAATCAAATAAGATTTTATTTTGGTTTTATTTGCTATTTTATTTGAATTTAGGAAAAATTGCACGTTTTTAAAAATTGCATTTAGAGCCAAAAAATGTTCTTCCTGTTCTAAATATTTTACTTAGACGGGGAAAATTTGTTTTGGCATTTTTAGATTTTTATTTATTTTTCTAGAATTTTTTTAGGTGTAGATAAATTGTTTAAAAAAAACCCGCGCCCGACTGGGCCAAGGGCCCAGCCGAGCAGGCTGGCCCAGCCAGCCGCCGCCGCCTCCAGCCGGATCGGGACCGGAGTCCCGACCGCCGCCGCCGACGTGTCCGGGGAGGACACGCCTCCCGAGGCCGACCCCTCCCCCAAGTCGACCTCCCCCACCCCTTTTATAACCGCAGCCACCCCCTGCAACCCCACACCACCACCCCGCCACCTGCGCCGCCCCCACCGCCTGCGCCGCCGCCGCCGCACGCCGCCCGGAGCCGCCGCCCTGCCGCCCTGCCGGAGCCCCGCCGGAGAGCTGCTGCCACCGCCGAGGTAGCCGCCAGCCGGTTTTTAAGAAAAAAAACCGATTCGGTTTTTTTGAAAACCCTTAGTTTCCATTTTTTAAATAAATAGATCATTTTTTTCTGGTTTATTTATTTAGCGAGCGCCCGTTCGTCCGTTCGTTTTAACGAACGCGTTTTTCGTTTAGTTTCTGTTAATGAACGTCCGTTCGTTAACTGTTCGTCGTTTTTCTTTTTCTCAGATTAAATCCATGGTTTTTCTGATCGTGATCTCTAATCCGATGTTCGTTCTAGTTTATCTTTTCACTCGTTTATCGGAATCAGGCGATTCAAGCGCCTGGAGATTCGTCTCGAAACCATCTTTCCGTTTAACCAACTCAAACAAGTTTTTGCCACTGTAAAAATTGCCTTGGATCCAGATTAGTAAATGAAGCTTGTTTCTTTTGCCGTTTGTCTTTCGTCGCTTCGTACATTTTGATTCTTTTTGCCAACCGGAGTTCTTAAGTTGAACTTTCTGGTTAGATCTCTTGTTCGAGTTTTACCTGTGCATTAATTGAGTACTTATTGTGAGCTTGTTTGTTTGCGATAGAGTACCCGGAGTGCGCCGCTTGCTACTTCGAATCGCTAGGTTTCCCGGATCATCAGCAAGGCAAGTAACACTTTGATCATACCTCCTACTACCCACTTTTATTGCATTAGATCAATCCTCACACATTGCATGATTAGGATCTAATTAAATTATGGGGTTGGGAAGTAGTTGAGGTAGAACCTATTACCTGTTTATTATCAAACCTTTGGGAGTTACTCTATGTTTGCTTATTATTGCTATGCTATGCTAGTAGACGTGGATTGGGTGAGTGTATCCATGACAGATGTGAGCGTTGTTAATTAATGGTTTATTTAAGGTGGAAACCTAAACACACATCTAGGTGGATTGAGGCACCTGGGTATTCCAGCGATTACCTGTTTTCTTTTGGACTGCCACCCAGGCTCAAAGGGGTCATGAGATTATTCATACTAGAAACTTCCGTGTGCAGCCACAAGCTACTATGGGCTCTAGCATAGTTGACTAAGTCGTGCGAACTCTTACAGTGGTAGACTAGCAGATGTAGGGGATGTAGGTTGGTACGGTCTACCCGTTCGTAAGGTGCTAGCGCTTCTGAAAGACCATGTCTCGGTCATCCGTTTCTCAAACACCATGCAGTGCGAGAAAACCAACGGAGGAGATCGAGTCTTGTGGGGAAAAGTGCGCAAACCTCTGCAGTGTATAAACTAATCATGGTTAGCTGTGTCCCCGGTTATGGACATCTTGAGTATCTAGTACCTGGATTATCATGTGAATCTCACCATGTTACTCTAAATTTAATTGTTGGGTTTTAATGATGATGCTTAAATGGGATTGAGAATGCTGTCAACCATTCTCAATGTTTAACAACTACCATGATAGTTAAATAAAATTTATTCCTTTGCAGTAGGGAAAAATTGGCTTTACGCAAAACTGTAACCATAGAGCTTTCCACCAGCCATATATGCATATAAAATAGCTTATTTCATTCCATTACTCTCTATGTGTTACATTGCCAGCATATTCCATGTGCTGACCCGTTTCGGGCTGCAACGTTAATGTTGCAGACTTTTCAGACGATGATTAAGGTGCCTTAGGTCGTGGTTCTATACTCAGTGATGTCGTTGGAGTTGATGGACTCACTTATCTTCCAAGCCTTCCGCTGTCATCGTTATTAGATGGCCTTAAGCCATATTTATTGTAATAAGTTCTCTTTTGAGACACTCAATGTAATCAGTGTGTGATTGCTACTCTGTTATAAATCCTTCAAGTACTGTGTGGTGTCAGCATTACTGATCCAGGGATGACACCGGAGCACAGAGATTGGACCGTTTGAGGTCTGGTTGCTACACGCGCCACGTTCCTCGCCGCCCGCGACCGCACACATGGTAAGGAAGCGATGGCATCTCGCCGCGCCGAGTTCATCACCGCCGGTGGCCATATAGTTACATGGGCGGACTTTGAGGCTGCCATGGCCGAATGGGTGGTGGATCTAGAAGCGGCCAAAGCCGCACAGAAGGAGCGGAAAAGGCAGAAAGTAGTCAAGAAAATAGAGTCCCGCCATCGCAAGAAAAATGAGGCCACATGCCGTGGTGAGGAGAGCTTGGCGGAGATCGAAGCACGGTGGGCTGCCGCCTACAAGGCCGAGAAAGAGAACGCCGGCGTATGTCCAGCATGCCCCGATGGCAACATGTGAAAAGTACTTTAAGTTTGTAGTATTAGAGCAAATTATCAGTAGTATTTTAAGTTTTTAGTATTAACGTACAATGTAGGTAAGAGCATCCTTTGAGGGCTTTGAGCATTGATTAGCATGTGTTCCCGTGTTTGTTTTTTTGCGTTAATCATTAGAAGATCACAAAACACACGGTTTCTATGCCGTACCTGTCTACTTTTTCTTTGCATTAATGAACCATAAGTTAGTTACCTGTGCGATGTTTCCTAATAAACCAGGAGTACCATTGACCAAAAAAATCAAGTACACGTGTACATTTTTTTGGAGATGGGATCTGCCAACTTTCTTTTTTCTTGCACACGAGTATTTTACGCACTTCATCTGTGTTGTGTGTTTCCCCCACCCAAGTTTCATGTTTCGCAGCGAAATTTTCATTAGGCACGCGATTTCAGGATTTATTCCTCCAACCGCATCCCCACCCTCAGTATCCCCCCTCTCGCCTCCCCCTACCGGCATCTCAAATCGCCACCGCCGCAACCACAACTTCAACCACACCTACGTTCTGCTCAGATCCAGTCAGGTAACATACCGATCTCTATTACAGCCCCGGCCTGATTGCTTAAATGGTGCCTGCGAAACATCCTCATGCCTCCAAATCCCCGCCACTAGGAGCTGATGGCGGTCCATGGCGCGATGGCCGCTGTGCGTGTTGACCCGGAGGAACACCTCGCCTCCGCCGCCGCCGACATGGTGTAGGCTCTGGTCCAGATGAAATCCCCCAGCGACTAGCTCCCAGGACTTAACAGGTAAGATCTGACCAGCTAAATCTTACCAATACCACTTGCAACGGCTATGATTTGTACGATTGATGTATTAAGCATGTTCATGCATTGTTTATTTCAGCACTACACACTGTGTGATGTTCAAATATTACCGTGTCCATCTCAATTTCACCAATACCAACAACAAACTTACAATACATGACTCAGGATATCACTAGAGAAGCTGCCCATTTTCTATTTTTAGTGGATGCTAACCCTATTGTACTTAACATGCCTGTCCATGTACTTACGCAGGGTCATAACGACCGATGCTGTTGTTTGTCGTTGAGGTTAGCTGCATCCCATGTCTTACAGTATTTCACATCGTTTTTTGCAATTGGAGTTTAACTTCTACCATTTACTGGTTGCCTGTAGGTACACATGTCATTGGCACCACGCGTCGACTCGGAGGAATAGCTCGCATCCGCCATCGCTGACTTTGGGCGGGCTCTGGCCAAGATGAAGTGCCCCATCAACTACCCCTCAGGACTTACCAAGTATGTACTCACCAGTTGAATCTTACCAATACCAGTTGCAATTAATGGCTATGTTCTGTACGGTCGATGTATTAAGCATGTTCTAGTAAACATGCCTAACACGTTTTTGCTACTTTCCCTACCTTTTTATAGACATTTGGGCCATTCTCTGCTCTAGCAGCACCTACCTTGTGATGTTTAACTATGCCAATTACATTTTTATCAGTACCGGTTTCAATGTCTATTAACCCTGTTGCAATTAACAATTGAATCCATTTTTAAATAGTTGTATTTCAATGGCTACAAAGTTACAAAACATGACTTAGGATGCTTTTAAGCCTGTTGCAATTAACAGTTGTATCCATTTTTTAATATGTCCATTTTCTACCATGCTACTCTCCACAATGAAGATATACAAGAGATGCTACCCATTTGCTATTTTGGTGGATCCTAACCCTGTTCTACTTAGCATGCCTGTCCATGTACTTACGCAGGGTCATAACGACCGATGTTGTTGTTTGCCGTCGAGGTTAGCTGCATCCCATGTCTTATAGTAATTCACATCATTTGTGCAATTGCAGTTTAACTTCTACCATTTACTGGTTGCCCGTAGGTACACATGTCAGTGGCACTGTTCCACGCTTTGACCCGGAGGAACAGCTCGCCTCCGTCGCCGCTAACTTTGGGCAGGCTCTGGCCAAGATGAAGTGCCCCAGCAACTACCTCTCAGGACTTACCAAGTATGTACTCACCAGTTCAATCTTACCAATACTAGTTGCAATTAATTGCTATGTTTTGTACGGTCGATGTGTTAAGCATGTTGTAGTAAACATGCCTAAGACGTTTTGGCTATTTTCCCTACCTTTTTGTAGACAACTAGGCCATTATCTGCTCCGGCAACACCTGCCCTGTGATGTTTAACTCTGCCAATTGCATTTTTGTCAGTACCGGTTTCAATGGCCATTAAGCCTGTTGCAATTAACCATTGTATCCATTTTTAAAGAGTTGTATTTCAATGGCTACAAACTTACAAAACATGAATTAGGATGTTGTTAAGCCTGTTGCAATTAATAGTTGTATCTATTTTTTAATCCGTCCCTTTGCTACCGTGCTACTCTTTCGCAATGAAGATATCACTACAGATGCTGCCGTTTTATTACCATTGCTATTTTTGGTGGATGTTAACCCTGTTGTAGTTAACATTGGCTTTCTATGTACTTATACAGTGCTACAATGGACGATGTTGTTGTTTGCCGTCGAGGTTAGCTGCATCCCGTTTCTTATAAACCACCTATTCCTAAATATAAGTATTTTTAGAGATTCCAATATAGACTACATAAGGAGCAAAATGAGTGAATCTAGATTCTAATCTAAACTATATCTATAATTCTATATAGATATGTATGTAGTTCATATTGAAATCTCAAAAAAATACTTGTACTTAGGAGCATAGGTAGTTGTATCACTGGTGCACGTCGGTCCTAAACAGACGGTTTTAAACCCTTTTCCATGACGACATTTGGAACCGCTGCCAAGTGAGTGTGGGCGATAGGGGGATCCTTCCCACAAGACCTAGAAACCATCGGGGATAGGGAGCCTTGATGCATACAGTTGTCCCTATATAACCATTTCTGATATCTCGAATATCCCAAACGCTTCATCCTTGCTACTCATTTGTGCTCGCATTGCCATCGCAGTCGGAGTTTTGTGGTTTTACCTAAAACCAGGCAGATTCTAGGCACGGGAGCTTTCCAGGCAGATTCTAGGCAGATTCTAGGCATGGGAGATTTACGATGCTTGGCACATCAAGAACAGTTCATGATTATAAACTATGTACGATAGGTAGACAAGCACACACATTTAGTTTTCCCCGCACCGTATGTGATAGTGTCTAACATCACACACGCTTTGCAAATGGCAATTGTGTGCATGCTTGCACACGTTTGTTCTCTATGAACCGTCTCGGATTATGGTGTATATCGCAAACATTTGTGTTTTACCAACCGTGTGTGCTGTAATGACCTGCACAATGTAATTTCACCCTAATTTAATTGCTGCTATTTAAAATTTTAACTAATTTAAACTTGAAAGTAGGCTATAGATTTATTCATATCCATCAGGTTCAAACAACCAATGCATTATTCGATTCACATGTACATATGTTTAAGAATTACAGAAGCACCAAATAAAGAATGATGTACCAAGGTTCTATACTTGTACTATTACAGATGGTAAAGAAAGAGGCGACATACATTCCAGTTGCCGAACAAGGTGAAGCGAAAGGGCCCTATTGTGCTCTCCTGGATGCAGAAGGCATGCACGACTCTAGTCCAACCCCTTGTGATGGCTGGCCGCCAATCATGTAGTTTGAGAGGTAATCTTGAGTAAACTGCTTCAGGATCCACCGCAAAAGAAAAAGATTCAGATATTGTCATCTAACACAACTCATTACGAGCAGTAAAAAGAAGGCTACATGGTTCTTACTTACCATCTTGCAGTTCACTGTTGTCTTGCATAAAGTATAAAAAAATAGTTCAATTGACATCTTTTGACCCATTTTAGTAACAATCTTTATCAGTTTCCTCACTTGATGCTGGTTCATGAATATCTCATTGCCCCATAC
The DNA here is from genome assembly GCF_056163025.1 of Triticum urartu. NCBI lineage: Eukaryota > Viridiplantae > Streptophyta > Magnoliopsida > Poales > Poaceae > Triticum > Triticum urartu. Next base: position 325,431,444 of record NC_141879.1, read on the forward strand.
GCAGAAAGGGTCGAAGTGTGGATCTTTGGCAATGATATATGTACTTAAAAGCACCAAGTTAATATTAGAAGCTAAACAACAATTGAAAAATGATGTAGTACAACACTCCATCCATCCCATTATATAAGATTTTATTACATGTATATCTAGACATCATCTGAACATTAAGGTAACACTCTTCCTTGTTGCTATGTAGCCTGGGATTGCATATTTAGTCATTCAGTACAATGCATGTTGCTAAACAACAATTGAAAAATGGAAAGGCATGTTAACTGCAATATCCTTAACAGCAACCAAATATCATAATTCATAGTGGTATCGTTGAAACTGTTATTGATGAAATTGAACTGCATGGCAAATAGTTGCACATATGAAGCATCACATTGTGAAGAACTGAAATAAACAAGTCATAAGGACATCTCTAGGCGATCCTTAAAAAGTGAAAGGACTAAAACCCTTAGTGGATATATATATATATATATATATATATATATATACTCCAGCAATTTTTGGCCTTTTCTAGTCGATCCCCTAAACTTAAGGTTGTAAACTTCAATTTGATCAAGTTCAAAGAAGGTTCAACCGAAAGTAGCATGCATTCAAACATAAACACAGATAGTTTTGCATAACCGAACATAAAACATAAATTTAAACTAAGTTAAACTACTTTCGATTGAAGTAGTGGTCGAGCCAATCCTTCCTCGTCATGTACGGTGTGCCACGAGCCGGGTCCGGGCCAGTACAGTTGTCGGGGTCGTTGGTGAAGACACTACTCCACTCATTGACGTCGACTTCCTCGTCCTCGGGGCCCACCTCGACGCCCTCCGCGCCGCCGCCTTCGACCTCGTCATCAGAGGAGAGCACGATAACCTGGCCGTACTCCGCGCCGCCGTCCTCCGTGCTGCCATCCTCGCCGCCTTCGTCCTCATCATCGGAGGAGAGCGCGATAACCTTGCCACCCTCCGCGCCGGCAAAGATCGCCCGCTCCGCCTCCACGAGCTCTAGGTGCTGCCGGCGGAGCTCTTGCAAGTAGGCCTCGTCAGCGGCCTCGGCCTTGAGACGCTCCCACGCCTCGCGGTCCTCCCGCACCATAGCTGAGCTCACCACGCCTGGCTCCGGCGGAACGAGGTGGACCGGACGTGTGCCAAAGGGGAAATTGAGCCTAGCCCCCACGCCGTGGTAGCGGACCTGCCAGCGGTCGTACTCCATGGCCGCGAGTTCGGCCGTGTGGAAGCTACCGAGCCATCGGCGGGTGTGGGTCTCTCGATCTGTAATATCGACGAACCACATCCCCCCACCGCCGCTGCCGGACCCCGCGGCAGGACTTCGTCGGATGCCGGGTCCAGGGGAGCATGGGGAAGTCCTCAAACCGGCGTAGGGGTGCGACGGCGGGTGGATCGGGGGACCGGCGACGGCGGATCGGGCCCGCGGAGGACGACGGGGACACCTCGGCGGCCTCCTCGCCGGCGTCGAGCGAAAAGGCCGCGATAAACCTCTTTTTGGCCATTGGCTACTCGAGCTCCCCAACACACAGGCAGAGGTTGAGGATGGAGGAACCGGCGATGGCGGCGACCTACCAATGGTTTCGAGGGTTGTGTGTGTCTGTGTGGGCGGAGGTTGCGTTTGAGTAAATACTGCTGCAACTGAAAATTTTACTAGGCGGGAGTAACAAGGCGGGGCTACTAAAAATTTGGATCAAGGGCGAGCAGATATTTTTGAGATTGCGAGGGATGCAAAGGCGGGAGTAAAATGTCGGGGCTACTGAAAATTTGAATCAAGGGACTGAAGCAGAGCGGAGTAATAGACATTGCACACGGTCCGCACATACTAATCGTGTGCTATCAAGCATTAAAACCTTCCAGGCGGTAGATATTTTTGAGATTGCGAGGGATGCAGAGGCGGGAGTTTTGGGGGAGCGAGCTAGTGTGCTTGACACGCCAGCTATGGACTGTAGCCGACACACCTTCTCGTGTAAGCCATAGGCGTACTATATACTGACGGTGCTCCAAGATATTTTGTACTACATCTCACACGGTTGGTGAGAATAAACTGTGTGCGATCTACTTGATTTGAATTACAAAATGGGGTCACAATGACAATGGACGGTGTTTGAATTGCTAGACCTTTTATCTACAATGAACATGCAACTGTATGTGTGTCGTAAAAGAATTGGAATTATTCAGGGTTCTTTTGGACATTTCATACATTAAACTGGTTTTCTAACCATTTCAGGTGCACAATTCAAAATTAAACTACATGCACAAGCTCTGGTGCATACAAATTGGTTGAAAAATCAAATCTGTGTCCTTCAGTGCATGCTTAGGTCCCATGGAAGAAATGGGAATGAATTTTTCAAGGTTCATTTGGCCTTTTTATACATTAACTGGGTTTTCTAGGCATTTTATGTGCATAATTCAAATTTGAACTACAAGCACATGCTCCAATGCATTAAAGTTGGTTGAAAAATCACATGTGTGTCCTTGGGTGAATTTCTAGGTCCCATGCAAGAGATGGGAGTGAATTTCAAACACCAGAGCACTATTGATTGCCGGCAAAACACTAGTAGAAAACATGGCTTTGGTTGGGGCCTAGCCAGCCCATTAGTCCTTGTTCAGTCACGAACCGGGACCCATGGGGGGCATACGTCCCGGTTCGTGCACCTAGGGGCCCGGCCGGGCCTCGGGAGGCATTTGTCCCGGTTTGTGTGGACCCATTTGTCCCGGTTCTAGGCACAAACCGGGACCAATGGTCCTCGCTCCTGGCCCACAGCCATTGGTCCCGGTTCATGCCTAGAATCGGGACAGAAGGGGGGCCTTTAGTCCCGGTTCTAGCCATGATCCAGGACCAATGAGGTGGCTATATATACCCCATCGCCGTGACAGAGCACTCCAATTGCTCTGTTATTTCTGACCGACGAGGGGAGAGCTTTGTGGTGCTCTAGCTCACCTCCTATGCACATGAGGTGTTCGATGAAATGCCCGAGCCACACTAGTTAAGATTTCTCCTCTTGAAGCTCGACCTCCAGGCTCCATTTTCCCCGAGATTTGTCTAGGTTTAGCGTTCCGTCACGTCCTGTCTCCGTCTTCACCACCGTCGATAGCCCGTTCTGATCTCGTTGCCGGCACCATCGTGGTGAGCCTCTTGTTCTTATATTCTTTCTGAAAGGAAAAAAAATTCTTACTTTAGATAGATACTTGTGTAATTTTCTTACTTTTATTATTGCTTGTTATTATATAGTGCGATGGTTTTGGTATCCGCCCCCGTCGGCCCTCGTCTTGGCTATGATTCAGATGTGGTATATATTATCTTTTATAACTATTTGGTTCTTTTATTATTTATGACAATTATGCCGACCAATGGGACATAGATTTTTTATCTAGGAGGTAGTTGAACTGGAAATTCCAACCGACCCTATTGTCGAGAGATTAAATTTAGTTGAAGAAGAAAAACAATTACTTGAAGGAAAAAATAAAAAAAATTGTGGAGGAGAAGATGATATTGGATTGAATGTTGCGGATGTCATCGATGATCACAAGATCAAGATGGATGCAATGCGGTTGAAGATTAGAAAATATGCCATACATATCGAGGCTTGGTATCATTATGCCGTTGGATCGATTGTTACCTTGGTTGTGATTATGATTGCATTTGTTGTTGCATTGAAAGGTTTTACATAGTTTCAATGTATGGTTTAACTAGATGCTCTGGAGAGCTATATGTTGTTCAATGAGAACTATGTATGTACTTTTGTTTTAATGTGATTATGAACTTCTATTAATTTGGTCACTTATCTATCCATGTGAATCTGTAATGGTTTTTGACACACATAATTATACATAATGCACGCAGATGAACTGGTAATGGATGTATGGTGACAGACACACCTCCGAGTACATTAAGGGCCTGCATAATTTTCTCAAAGTGGCTGAGGCAAACAAGCAGAATGGTTTTATGTGTTGTCCATGCCCTATATGTGGGAATACGAAGTCTACTCTGACCGGAAAATCCTTCACAGCCACCTGCTTTATAAGGGTTTCATGCCACACTATAATGTTTGGACCAAGCACGGAGAATTAGGGGTTATGATGGAAGACATCAAAGAAGAAGAGGATGATGCCAACTATGTGCCCCCTGAATACGGTGATGCTGCAACGAGGGAAGCTGCTGAAGATCAAGAGGAACCAGATGATGTGCCCGATGATGATGATCTCTGCCGGGTCATTGTTTATGCAAGGACACAGTGCGAAAGTCAAAAGGAGAAGCTGAAGTTTGATCGCATGTGAGAGGATCACAAAAAGGGTTGTATCCCAATTGCGAAGATGGCAACACAAAGCTCGGTATCGTACTAGAATTGCTGCAGTGGAAGGCAGAGAATGATGTACCTGACAAAGGATTTGAGAATCTACTAAAAATATTGAAGAAGAAGCTTCCAAAGGATAACGAATTGCCCGACAGTACGTACGCAGCAAAGAAGGTCGTATGCCCTCTAGGATTGGAGGTGCTGAAGATACATGCATGCCCTAATGACTGCATCCTCCACCGCGGTGCATACGAGGATTTGAATGCATGCCTGGTATGCGGTGCATTGTGGTATAAGTTCAGACGAGATGACCCTGGTGATGTTGGTGACGAGCCCCCTAGGAAGAGGGTTCCTGCGAAGGTGATGTGGTATGCTCCTATAATACCACGGTTGAAACGTCTGTTCAGAAATGAAGAGCATGTCAAGTTGATGTGATGGCATAGAGAGGACCGTAAGAAAGACGTGAAGTTGAGAGCACCCGCTGACGGGTCGCGGTGGAGAAAAATCGAGAGAAAGTACTGGGCCGAGTTTGCAGGTGACCCAAGGAACGTATGATTTGGTTTAAGCGTGGATGTCATTAATCCTTTCAGGGAGCAGAGCAGCAATCACAGCACCTGGCCCGTGACTCTATGTATGTATAACCTTCCTCCTTGGATGTGCATGAAGCGGAAGTTCATTATGATGCCAGTTCTCATCCAAGTCCCTAAGCAACCCGGCAATGACATTGATGTGTACCTAAGGCCATTAGTTGAAGAACTTCTACAACTATGGAATGGAAACGGTGTACGTGTGTGGGATGAGCACAAACAGGAGGAATTTAACCTGCACGCATTGCTGTTTGTAACAATCAACGATTGGCCCGCTCTCAGTAACCTTTCAGGACAGACAAACAAGGGATACCATGCATGCACGCACTATTTAGCTGACCGTGAAAGTATATACCTGGACAAATGCAGGAAGAATGTGTTGTCGGTGTCAAAACCGGCGGATCTCGGGTAAGGGGTCCCGAACTGTGCATCTAAAGTCGATGGTAACAGGAGACAGGGGACACGATGTTTACCCACGTTCGGGCCCTCTCTATGGAGGTAACACCCTACGTCCTACTTGATTGATATTGATGAATATGAGTATTACAAGAGTTGATCTACCTCGAGATCGTAATGGCTAAACCCTAGAGGCCTCGCTTGTATGGCTATGGTAATGAATATCCTCCCCCTCCGGACTAAGCCCTCCGGTTTATATAGACACCGGGAGGATCTAGGGTTACATAAGGTCCGTTACAAAGAAAGGAATCTACATATTTGGTCACCAATCTTGCCTTCCACGCCAAGGAGAGTCCCATCCGGACATGGGTGCAGTCTTCGGTCTTCGTGTTCTTCACAGCCCATCAGTCCGGCCCATGGCTAACAGGTCGGATTCCCGACGACCCCTTAGTCTAGGACTCCCTCATGTGTACCTGAGCCATCGTTGATTTCTTCCGACCAACCATCAATGTCGAAAGAAAGGCAAGCATTTCAAAGGCGAGGCAGATCACCGGAAGAAGCCTGCCATGCGTACCGGTGATCACGTACTTGCTATGGTCAATGATTTACATGTAATCTTTGGAAAGGATCCTGGCGGACTATCTGTTCTGAATGACGCTGAGGGACGCGCACCCATGTGGAAGAATAAATATATATTTTGGGACCTGCCCTACTGGAAAGAGCTAGAGGTCCGCTCTTCAATCGACGTGATGCACGTGACGAAGAACCTTTGCGTGAACCTGCTAGGCTTCTTGGGCATGTATGGGAAGACAAACGATACACCGGAGGCACGGGAGGCACGGGAGGACCTGTAACGTTTGCACGAAAAATACGACATGCCTCCAAAGAAATATGAAGGTCCTACCAGCTACATTCTTACCAAAGAAGAGAAGGAAATCTTCTTTGAATGCCTGCTCAGTATGAAGGTCCCGTCTGGCTTCTCGTCAAATATAAAGGTAATAAGAAATATGGCGGAGAAAAGTTTCAGAACCTAAAGTCTCATGACTGCCACGTGATTATGACGCAACTGCTTCCGGTTGCATTGAGGGGGCTTCTACCGGAAAATGTCCGACTAGCCATTGTGAAGCTATGTGCATTCCTCAATGCAATCTCTCAGAAGGTGATCGATCCAGAAATAATACCAAGGATAAGGAGTGATGTGGCGCAATGTCTTGTCAGTTTCGAGCCGGTGTTCCAGCATACTTCTTAAATATCATGACACACGTCCTAGTTCATCTAGTCGACGAGATTGTCATTCTAGGTCCCGTATTTCTACACAATATGTTTCACTTTGAGAGATTCAAGGGAGTCCTAAAGAAATATGCCCGTAACCGCGCTAGGCCAGAAGGAAGCATCTCCATGAGCCATCAAACAGAGGATGGCATTGGGTTTTGTGTTGACTTCATTCCTGGCCTTAAGAAGACTGGTCTCCCTAAATCGCGGTATGAGGGGAGACTGACTGGAAAAGGCATGCTAGGAGGGGACTCAATAATATGCAGGGACGTGCATTCTTGGTCTCAAGCACACTACACAGTTCTAGAGAACTCTACCTTGGTGACCACGTATGTCGACGAACACAGGAACAGTCTACGCTCCAAACACCCAGAGCAGTGTGACGACTGGATTACATGTGAACACATCAGGACTTTCGGCAGTTGGTTGGAAACACGTCTCAGAGGTGACATCACTATTTCTGATGAGCTGTACTCGTTGTCCAGGGGACCATCTTTGACTATATTGACATACAAAGGATACAAGATAAATGGGAATACATTTTACATGATCGCCCAAGATCAAAAGAGCACCAACCAAAACAGCGGTGTCTGCTTTGATGCAGCAACCAAGAGTGGAAAGGACGCATATTATGGTTACATAGTGGACATATGGGAACTTGACTACGGACATGATTTTCAGGTCCCTTTGTTTAAGTGCAAATGGGTCAATCTGTCAGGAGGTGGGGTACAAGTAGACCCATAGTATAGAATCACATCAGTGGATCTGAACAATCTTGGGTACACAGACGAACCATGTGTCCTAGCCAATGATTTGGTGCAGGTTTTCTATGTGAAGGACATGTCTACCAAACCGAGAAAAAGAAAAGATAGGAAGCGAACACATCATATGATAAGCCAAAGCGCCACATAGTTCTTTCAGGAAAAAGAGACATCGTGGGAGTGGAGGGCAAGACAGACATGTCCGAAGACTATGAAAAGTTTCATGAAATTCCTCGCTTCTAAGTCAAGGCTGACCCAAGCACCCTGATAAACCAGGTAGATTATCCATGGTTACGGCGCAATAAGAAAAGGAAACAAGCGAAGAAAAAGTGAAGACTTTTCTCTCCAAAACTATTATGATGATGCCTTTGATCTAGAATATCCATGTAACAGACGAGTTTCCTTATGAAACCCTGATACTTCGAAAGAGATTGTCTGTTTTGTACACGAAGTGCATCCAGTTTTTGCCGTAACCCTCTCAACTTTTTAGCACATGCTATGTGGGTGAAATGATGATACCATGCCAACTTTCAACTTTTTCAGAGTTCATTTGTAGCGCTTTTCATTTTCAGGGTCATATAGCTCAAAAAATCAGTAAATGCATGAAAAATAACAAATGAAGTCAGAAAGGGTTGAAAATTAATGATGTGGCTTTGAATGGTGCATTTTGAACACACAAAAAGTATGCAGTTCAAATAAGTTCAAAAAAATTAAACCCCTTCGTAACAGATGAGCTTTCGTCCGAAACCCTGATACTTCGAAAGAGATTGTCCATTTTGTACACGAAGTGCATCTAGTTTTTTCGTAACCCTCTCAACTTTTTGGCACATGCTATGTGGGTGAAATGATGATACCATGCCAATTTTCAACCTCTTCAAAGTTCATACGAAGTGCTTTTCAATTTCAGGGTCATTTAGCTCAAAGTATGAACTAATATAAAAAAATGATCTGGAAAACTTTTATGAAACTCTAATAGTAATAAACTAAAAGAATGAACTAGAAAACTTTAATGAAACTCTAATAAAAAAGAGTGAACTAGAAAACATTAATGAAACTCTAATAGCAAAAGGAATCAACTAAAAAGTTTTATAAACCTCTAGTATTATTGAAACTAAATTTATATATAATTTATGCAACTAAAATTATCAAAGTATTTTCTGTTCAAAACATTATAAGCAAAAATAAAATAAAATAAATAAGTAGAAACAAAATAAAATAAATTAGTAGAAACAAAATAAAATAAAATAAACTTTAATAAAATAGATAAGTAGAAACAAAAAACAAAATAAAACAAATAAGTAGAAACAAAACAAAATAAAATAAAATAGACTTTAATAAAATAAATAAGTAGAAACAAAATAAAATTTAATAAAGAAAAATAAATCAACTTTAAATAAAATAAATAAAAATAGCAACAGTAAGTATTTTGTTGTAAGTAGAAAAAAATAAAGCAACAAAGAAAACAAAAAATGTGCCACCTATTGGGCCAGCACGGCCCGAATACGACTAGAAACCTAAACATGGGCCAGGATTCAGGCCTGCAACAGGCCAAGTAGGCCCACAGGCACAAGTGACAGGTTAGGCCCGAAAGCCTGCAATTGAGAGGAGCTCCAGAGGGTGGGCGCAACAGCGTTATAAACCACTCTCGAGCTCTCTTAGCTAGCGAGGTGGGACTAAACTTTTGACGCGGGGCAGCACAAGGCCTTTGGTCCCGGTTGGTGGCACCAACCGGGACCAATGCTCTGGCTATATAAGGTAGCACTTAGAAATTTTCAGTCCCAGTTCATCTTCCTCCCCAACGCCGCGCCGATCGGCACGCCGCCGCCAAGCTGCCAGAGCACGCCCTCGCCCTCGCCGACACCCTCGCCCACGCACCCTCGCCGACACGCCCTCGCTCTCGCCCAGCCGCGCGCGCCCCTGTGCCCCGGCCCGCCCCCGCCATCGCTGTCGCCCGTACTGTGCCCCGTCGTCACCTTCGGCGTCGTCCTCCCCGACCCCGCGCCCCTGCCCTCACCGGCCTGCTGCCCCGCCCCCCGAGCGCGCCAGGCCGCGCGCGCCCCTGCCCCGGCCTGCCCCCACCGTTGGTGTGTCATCGCCGCCCCCAACCATCGGCGTCGCCGTGCCATCGACGCCCCTGCTGTGAGCCGCCGCTGCCCCGTCTTTATTTTTTATATGATGAAAATTGTTTTGTTCATATATAATGTATATATATGTATGTATGTATGTATGGATGCGTGTTCATAAAATTGTTTTGTTCATATATGTATTAAACTTAGAACAAGAAGGACAAGAAAAAGGGAAATAAGAAGAGGAAGAAGGAGAAGAAGAAAGGAGAAGAAGAGGAGAGGAAGAAGAGGAGAAATAAATAAGAAGAGAAAAAAAGAAGAAGAAAAAAGGAATAGAGGAGAAGAAGAAAGGAATAGAGGAGAAGAAAAAAAATAGAATAATTCTATTTTTTCTTCTTCTCCTCTATTCCTTTCTTCTTCTCCTCTTTTTTTTCTTCTTTTTTCTTCGATCTTCTCTTCTATTCCTTTCTTCTTCTCCTCTTTTTTCTTCTTCGATCTTTTTTCCTCTTCTTACATGAGAGGGGGGTCGATATACCCCCTCCCCGATAACTTCGACATGAGGAGGGGGGTCGCCGAGGGTTCGAGGGGCGAGGGTCGGGAACTAGGGTAGAGGTTCGAGGGTCGGTGAGGGTTCGAGGGTCACCGAGGGATCGAGGGGCGAGGGTCGGGAACTAGGGTAGTTGTTCGAGGCTCACCAAGGGTTCGAGGGGAGAGGGTCGGGAACTAGGGTAGAGGTTCGAGGGCCACCGAGGGTTCGAGGGTCGTCGAGGGGCCTAGGGTTTGAGTGGTCAAAGTATTGAAGAAATCCATGGCTTCATCATTAGCCAGAAGTAACTGGGGCATGATGGTGCGAAGTTGTGCAAAGTTGTTCTGGAACGGACTCCCGGATAGGATAATTCGCCTTTTTTGTACGAATTTCCACAAAGGCCTTCCAAATAACGATATTCGGAAGGCTCTTGCTGAACTTTGTATGAAAAAGCGAATTATCCTATCTGGGACTCCGTTCCAGAACAACTTTGCAGAACTTCGTACAATCATGCGCTTGTTACTTTCGCCTAATGATGAAGACATGGTTTTGTTGAATCCTTTGACACTAGACAAACGTGACATGAGGGGGTCGAGGGTCGGGGTTCGTCCAGGGATCGAGGGTCTAGATTTATCAAGAATGCCCCCATTATGGATGTGCACAAGTTGATCCAAACCCTAGAAGCGCTGCCGAGGCCACCCAAATTTACCAAGTTAAAAGAGCGTTGTTGTCGAGGCCAGCCTGAACCCTAGAAGCGTTGCCGAGGCCACCCCAAACCCTAGAGAAGCGTCGAGGCCACTAATATGATTCCTTGTTGTGATTAGCTAGCTAGATCTACATTTGCCACTAATATATCCATCTGTCATGTTTGTATAAAAATTGCCATGTTGTAATATTTGCAGAAACTATGGAGCACGACCGAGAAGAGGAAGCAGAACAGGTGTTGGGGGACATAATCGCAGCCGGAGGTGATTTCATGTCATATCTCAATGACACTAATGGTCTGGAAGGAGAGGGTGAAGCAAGCTACGGTTACCAAACAATGGAGGAGGAAGGACATGATTATGATGGCTCCGGTGACTGAATGCTGGTGGAAGAAGGAGACTGTGATGATGGCTCCGGCGACCGAACAGAGTCCGGCCAGGTATATATATTAATTAAGCCTGTGCTAACTAGCTAATTGATGCATTCATTGTTTTGGTATGTACACATATTAACTCTTGTCTTTCTTCTTTTCTAGCCCTCTGGATCGAGCAAAACTACGGTAACGAGACGAGGCCCGAAGAAGAAGTTGCGCCAGGATGAAAGGTTCATGATCACAGCAATCGCGCGCGATGGTCAACCGATTGAACCCATCCGAACCAAGGAAGCATTTTCTGTTCAGTGCGGGGTTCTTGTTAGGGACATGATCCCGATCAGCATCCACCAATGGTTTAAGCCTAAGAACAAAGACCCTGAGGTGTCTTATGTCAATGATAGGCAAAAGATGATATTTGGACCGCGCTAAAGGCAAATTTCACCCTACCGTCAGAGGAGGATCCGGAGAAGCCAACTATAGAGCCATTGGTCAAGTCTCATGCTCTTAAGAAGATGGCATATCTGTTCAGGAGGTGGAAGAATGAGCTGAAAACAAAGTTTGTCGATAGTGACAAGACTCCAGAATTCACCGGCCGATTTGTGAAGATCAGAGATCACTGGGACGCATTTGTGGCCCACAAGACATCGGACAAGAGTAAGGAGATGTCAGCGACAAACAAGATAAATGCTGCGAAGAAGGAGCATTGCCATCGTACGGGGTCAGGTGGCTACCTCAAAGCCCGACCCTTGTGGGCAAAGGCTGAGAATGACCTGCTTGATAAAGGGGTCGAACCAGAGACATTGAACTGGCCAGACCGTTCAAGGACTTGGTTCTTCGGGGTTGGTGGAACCTTGGACCCTGAAACAGGGAAGTGCGTTTGGACAAACGAGCTACTGCAAATACCCATCACGAAGCTTTAGGAGTATATCGCCGCAGCGCAGGAAGTGACGTTTGTTCCCGATAGAGAAAACGACGAGCTCACAATGCCCTCAGGAATCCTGAGCACCCTTGATGGAGGCTGGGTTTCGGGACGCATGCGGTTACAAATGCCAGGAGAGGAGGAGGACAGTGGAGCAGGCCCAACTGCAGTCGCTGCACGTAAGGGTAAAAGCGCTAGACGAATGAGAAGCAGTTCACAACAAGCGACCTGCCGAAGCTACCCCCGAAGCTACCCCGCCATCTCAGCAGAGAAGCAGCGTGGCTTCCACCGAGCTAGTTCAGGAGCTTGTCTTCACGGCTCCTGCTAGCTACCCCGTGGATGCTATCACGGAGTCTCAACATTGCCACCTTATGACGCAATGGCAGAACTTCAAAGTCAAGGAGGCTGTCAGCTCTGTTGCACCTCCTGAACCCGGTGCAACTTTTGATAACCCACAAGTATAGGGAATCGCAACAGTTTTCGAGGGTAAAGTATTCAACCCCGAATTTATTGATTCGACACAAGGGGAGCCAAAGAATATTCTCAAGTATTAGCAGCTGAGTTGTCAATTCAACCACACCTGGAAACTTAATATCTACAGCAAAGTGTTTAGTAGCAAAGTAATATGATAGTAGTGGCAACAGTAGCGAAAGGTAACAGTAGTAAAAGTAATGTTTTTGGTATTTTGTAGTGATGATACCAATAGCAACGGGAAAGTAAATAAGCGAAGAACAATATATGGAAAGCTCGTAGGCAATGGATCGGTGATGGAGAATTATGCTGGATGCGGTTCATCATGTAACAGTCATAACCTAGGGTGACACAGAACTAGCTCCAGTTCATTGATATAATGTAGGCATTTATTCCGAACATAGTCATACATGCTTATGGAAAAGAACCTGCATGACATCTTTTGTCCTACCCTCCCGTGGCAGCGGGGTCCTTACGAAAACTAAGGGATATTAAGGCCTCCTTTTAATAGAGTACCGGAACAAAGCATTAACACATAGTGAATACATGAACTCCTCAAACTACGGTCATCACCGGTAAGTATCTCGATTATTGTCACTTCGGGGTTAACGGATCATAACACATAATAGGTGACTCTAGACTTGCAACATAGGATCAAGAACACTCATATATTGATGAAAACATATTAGGTTCAGATCTGAAATCATGCACTCGGGCCCTAGTGACAAGCATTAAGCATAGCAAAGTCATAGCAACATCAATCACAAAACATAGTGGACACTAGGGATCAAACCCCAACAAAACTAACTCAATTACATGATAGATCCCATCCAACCCATGACCGTCCAGCAAGCCTACGATGGAATTACTCACGCACGGCGGTGAGCATCATGAAATTGGTGATGGAGGATGATTGATGATGACGATGGTGACGGATTCCCCTCTCTGGAGCCCCGAACGGACTCCAGATCAGCCCTCCCGAGAGGTTTTAGGGCTTGGCGGCGGCTCCGTATTGTAAAACACGATGATTTCTTCTCTCTGATTCTTTTCTCCCCAAAACTCAATATATGGAGTTGGAGTCGGAGAGGCAACAGGGGGCCCACGAGGTAGGGGGGCGCGCCCCCCACCCTCATGGAGAGGTGGTGGGCCCCCTGTCCTTCATCTTTTGCAGGTATTTTTCTTATTTTCTGAAAAGTGGCTCCGTGAAGTTTCAGGTCATTCCGAGAACGTTTGCTCCTGCACATAATTAACACCATGGTAATTCTGCTGAAAACAGCGTCAGTCCGGGTTAGTTCCATTCAAATCATGCAAGTTAGAGTCCAAAACAAGGGCAAAAGTGTTTGGAAAAGTAGATACGTTGGAGACGTATCAACTCCCCCAAGCTTAAACCTTTGCTTGTCCTCAAGCAATTTAGTTTTCAAACTAAAAGTGATAAAGAAAAACTTTTACAAACTCTGTTTGCTCTTGTTGTTGTAAATATGTAAAGCCAACATTCAAGTTTTCAGCAAAGATTATAACTAACCACATTCACAATAACGCATAGCTCTCAAGTTTACTCATATCAATAGCATAATCAACTAGCGAGCAATAATAATAAATCTCGGATGACAACACTTTCTCAAAATAATCATAATATGATATAACAAGGTGGTATCTCGCTAGCCCTTTCTGAGACCGCAAAACATAAATGCAGAGCACCTTTAAAGACCAAGGACTGACTAGACATTGTAATTCATGGTAAAAGAGATCCAGTCAAGTCATACTCAATGTAAACTAACAATAATGAATGCAAATGACAGCGGTGCTCTCCAACTGGTGCTTTTTAATAAGAGGATGTTGACTCAGCATAAAATTAAATAGACAGGCCCTTTGTAGAGGGAATCAGGGATTTGTAGAGGTGCCAGAGCTCGTTTTTGAAACAGTGGTGAATAATATTTTGAGCGGTATACTTTCATTGTCAACATAACAACAAAGATATGGCGATATCTTCCATGCTACACACATTATAGGCGGTTCCCAAATAGAATGGTAAAGTTTATACCCCCTTCCACCAACAAGCATCAATCCATGGCTTGCTCGAAACAATGAGTGCCTCCAACTAACAAGAGTCCCAGGGGGAGTTTTGTTTGCAATTATTTTGATTTAGTTTGCATAAAGCATGGGACTGGGCATCCCGGTGACCAGCCATTTATCTCGTGAGTGAGGAGCGGAGTCCACTCCTCTTGAGAATAACCCGCCTAACATGGAAGATACAGACAACCCTAGTTGATACATGAGCTATTCGAGCATACAAAACATGATATTTATTTGAATGTTTAGAGTTTGGCACATACAAATTTACTTGGAACGGTAGGTAGATGCCGTATATAGGTAGGTATAGTGGAGTCATGTGGAATAACTTTGGGATTTAAGGGATTGGATGCACAAGCAGTATTCCCGCTTAGTACAGGTGAAGGCTAGCAAAGGACTGGGAAGCGACCAGCTAGAGAGCGATAACAGTCATGAACATGCATTAAAATTAATCAACACCGAATGCAAGCATGAGTAGGATATAATCCAACATGAACATAAATATCGTGAAGGCTATGTTGATTTTGTTTCAACTACATGCGTGAACATGTGCCAAGTCAAGCCACTTAAATCATTCACAGGAGGATACCACCCTATCATACCACATCATAACTATCTCAATAGCATGTTGGCACGCAAGGTGAACCATTATAACTCATAGCTAATCAAGCATGGCACAAGAAACCATGATCTCTAGTTGTCATTGCAAACATGTTTATTCATAATAGGCTGAATCAGGAACGATGAACTAATCATATTTACAAAAACAAAAGAGGTTGAGTTCATACCAGCTTTTGTCATCTCAGTCAGTCCATCATATATCGTCATAATTGCCTTTCACTTGCATGACCAAATAGTGTGAATAATAATAATAGTGCACGTGCATTGGACTAAGCTGGAATCTGCAAGCATTCCATAAACAGGAGAAGACAAGGCAATATGGGCTCTTTTGTCAGATAAACAATAATGCATATAAGAGCCACTTCAACAATTTAATCATGGTCTTCTCCTATCGACCCCCAAAGAAAAGAAAAGAAATAAAACTATTTACACGGGAAAGCTCCCAACAAGCAAAAGAAGAACGTGTAATATTTTTGGGTTTTCTTTTTAATTACTACTACAAGCATGGAAATTAAACTGATTAAAAGCTACAACTAATTTTTTTAGTTTTTCTTAAGGTTTATCAAACACACAAGAAGAAAGCATAAAAAGGAAACTAAACTAACATGGATGATACAATGAAAAAGTATGAGCACCGACATCTAGCAATGAGTGTGTGAACATGAATGTAATGTCGGTGGGTAATACGTACTCCCCCAAGCTTAGGCTTTTGGCCTAAGTTGGTCTACGGCCACGGCTGGCCTGGCGGATATCCATAATAATAGTTGGGGTCGTACTGCGATGCAGCGGCTATCGCCTACTGAGCTGCAGCGTGGCGAGGAGCGGCCTCCTCTCTCCTCTCGTACTCATCTGCCTCCTCTCTGGTGATAGTATATCTTCCTCTTGCCTGACAATCAAAGAAGGTAGGAGCAGGGAGAGTAATATGGACAGCACGGCGTCTGTCAAAGATTAGTAGATACTGGAGAGGTGATTCATTCCTCTCAACAAACTAGTGGTGAACCATAGTATTAAAATCTAGATAAGCAGTAGGTAATTCAATATCATCTTCGCGTATGGCTACACCAAGAAAATTAGCGTTGTGGGTTGCATAAATTCCACCAAAGAAATCTCCATTAAATCTATTAAGGTGCAACCTACGTGCAACAATGGCTCCCAAATTATAAGATTGGTCTCCTAACACAGCACTCCTAAGAATACTGAGATCGGTGACACACATGTGGCATGCCTCATCTTTACCATTGATGCATCTACCTATGAAGAGAGCAAAGTAATGTATAGCAGGAAAGTGAATGCTCCCTATGGCAGCTTGTGTAATATCTCTAGATTCTCCCACAGTTATGCTAGCAAGAAAATCTCTAAATTCATATTTGCGAGGATCCCTAATACTACCCCATTGTGGAAGTTTGCATGCAGTGGTAAAATCCTCTAAGTCCATAGCGTAAGATTTATCATAAAGATGAAACAGGACAGTTGGAGAATTACGTGAAGTTTAAAATTCAAACCTCCTCACAAAGGTACTGGTGAGGTTGTGATACTGGCTGCACTTCTCTTCCTCGAAGCTCACAAGATCAGCGTTACGCAAATATGCGTTGAATTATTCCTTAATTCCAGCTCGATCCATAAAGTTCTCAGAGGGCCATTCAGAAGGACACACTGGAGCGTTTCTTGGTGGCTCGTCATCAGCATCACGCATTGCAAGCCTGGATCCTTGCTTCCTTGAAGAACCACCTTGGAACATTTTCCTAAGCATATTTCTTCCTCTGAAAAATTCCGATTTTTTTAGTAACTTCAGAATAAAAGTAAACTAAACTCAATAATATTGATAGCAACTACTCCTACAAGTGCCTAGAGCCTATATCATGCATCAAAACTACTTTTGACCATATAAATTTGACATACAAGCTCAAGAACAGGGTCACCTAAGCAGCAAAAATTTTCAATGAATAAAACACTAGAACAAAAACTAATTGGACCAATGGAGGAGTCACATACCAAGGAACAATCTCCCCAAGCAGTTTTGTGAGAGGTGCTTTGAGCAAGCAGATCGAAAATGGCAGCAAAACGAGCTTGGACTCGGGTTTGAGCTGGTTATTCGTGTTTGTGGGAGGAAGAAGAAGTGTATGGGTGAAAGAATAAGTGGAGGAGGGCCAACATGGGCCCACGAGGCAGGGGGCACGCCTAGGGGGTAGGGCGCGCCCTCCACCCTCGTGGGCAGGTGGTTGACCCCCCTGCTGTGTTCTTAGTGCCAAATATTCTCAAATATTCTAGAAAAAAATCATATTTAAATTTCAGGGCATTTGGAGAACTTTTATTTTCTGGGTATTTTTATGTTGCACGGATAATCAGATAACAGAAAGAAAAATATTTATTTTTATTTTATTTAATATAAATAACAGAAAGTAAAAGTGGGGTACAGAAGGTTGTTCCTTCTAGTTTCATCCATCTCCTGATCATCAAAAGGAATCCACTAACAAGGTTGATCAAGTCTTGTTAACGAACTCATTCCGAATAACATGGAACCAGAGAAATTTCGAATAACACTATGTTACCTCAACAGGGATATGCACATCCCCAATAATAAGAATATCATATTTCTTCTTGACAGTAGGAAGAGGAAATTGAAAACCTCCAAATATAATCGATGGAATTTTTCCAATAAAGTTATTACTATGAACTTGAGGTTGTTTCCTCGAAAAGTGTACCGTATGCTCATTACCATTAACATGAAAAGTGACATTGCCTTTAGTGCAATCAATAACAACCTCTACAGTATTCAAAAAGGGTCTTCCAAGAATAATAGACATACTATCGTCCTCGGGAATATCAAGAATAACAAAGTCCGTTAAAATAGTAACGTTTGCAACTACAACATGCACATCCTCAGAAATACCGATAGGTATAGCAGTTGATTTATCAGCCATTTGCAAAGATATTTTAGTAGGTGTCAACTTATTCAAATCAAGTCTACGATATAAAGAGAGAGGCATAACATTGACACCGGCTCCAAGATCACATAAAGCAGTTCTAACATAGTTTCTTTTAATAGAGCATGGTATAGTTGGTACACCGGTATCTCCAAGTTTCTTTGGTATTCCACCCTTAAAAGTATAATTAGCAAGCATGGTGGAAATTTCAGCTTCCGGTATCTTTCTTTTATTTGTAATAATATCTTTCATGTACTTAGCATAAGGATTGGTTTTGAGCATATCAGTTAATCACATACGCAAAAATATAGGTCTAATCATTTTAGCAAAGCGCTCAAAATCCTCATCATCCTTTTTCTTGGATGGTTTGGGAGGAAAAGGCATGGGTTTCTGAACCCAAGGCTCTCTTTCTTTACCATGTTTCCTAGCAACAAAGTGTTTTTTATCATAACGTTGATTCTTTGATTGTGGGTTATCAAGATCAACAGCAGGTTCAGTTTCTATATCATTATCATTACTAGGTTGAGCATCATCATGAACATTATCGTTAACATTATCACTAGTTTCAGGTTCATTACCAGATTGAGTTTCAGCATCAGAAAGAGAAATATCATTTGGATTCTCAGGTGTTTCAGTAATAGGTTCACTAGGAGCATGCAGAGTCCTATCATTTTTCTTTTTCTTCTTTTTAGAAGGACTAGGTGCATCTATATTATTTCTCTAAGAATCTTGCTCAATTCTCTTAGGGTGGCCTTCAGGATACAAAGGTTCCTGAGTCATTCTACCAGTTATAGTAGCCACTCTAACATCATTATCATTATTTTTATTATTCAATTCATTGAGAAAATCATTTTGAGCTTTAAGTACTTGTTCTACTTGAGTGGTAACCATAGAAGCATGTTTACTAATAAGTTTAAGTTCACCTTTGAAATTAGCCATATAATCACCCAAGTGTTCAAGCATATTTGAATTGTATTTCAATTGTCTACCAAAATAAGCATTAAAGTCTTCTTGCTTAGCCATAAATTTATCAAACTCATCTAAGCATGGGCTAGCAAATTTAGTAAATGGGATTTCAGCTTTATCATATCTATAGAGGGAATTTACCTTTACTACTTATGTCGGGTTATCAAGACCATGAGTTTCTTCAATAGGAGAGGGATTTGGATTATGTGTTTCTTCAACATGCGATAAATTAAGACCATGTATTTCTTTAATAGGAGGTAAATTCTTAACATCTTCAGCTTTAATACCCTTTTCTTTCATATATTTCTTTGCCTCTTGCATATCTTCAGGACTGAGAAATAGAATACCACTCTTCTTCGGAGTTGGTTTAGGAATAGGCTCAGGAATTTGGTCCGGAGGTGTCCAATTATTTTCATTTGTCAACATATTGTTCAATAAAATTTCAGCTTCATCCGGTGTTCTTTCCCTGAAAACAGAACCAGCACAACTATCCAGGTAATCTCTGGAGGCATCAGCTAGTCCATTATAGAAGATATCAAGTATTTCATTTTTCTTAAGAGGATGATCAGGCAAAGAATTAAGTAATTGGAGAAGCCTCCCCCAAGCTTGTGGGAGACTCTCTTCTTTAATTTGCACAAAATTATATATATCCCTTAAAGCAGCTTGTTTCTTATGAGCAGGGAAATATTTAGCAGAGAAGTAATAAATCATATCCTGGGGACTACGCACACAACCAGGATCAAGAGAATTGAACCATATCTTAGCATCACCCTTTAATGAGAATGGAAATATTTTGAGGATGTAAAAGTAATGAGTTCTCTCATCTTTAGTAAATAGGGTAGCTATATCATTCAATTTAGTAAGATGTGCCACTACAGTTTCAGATTCATAACCATGAAAATGATCAGATTCAACTAAAGTAATTATATCAGGATCAACAGAGAATTCATAATCCTTATCAGTAACATAGATCGATGAAGTAGCAAAAGCAGGGTCAGGTTTCATTCTAGCACTTAGAGATTTCTTACTCCATTTAGCTAATAACCTTTTTAGTTCATTTCTATTTTTGCAAGATAAAATAGCGAAAGAAGCTTCTTGATCAAAAACATAACCCTTAGTAATAACAAGTGATTCTTCATCATCACTTTCATCAGTATCATCAGATTCAATATTTTCAATTTCTCTAGCCCTAGCAAGTTGTTCATCAAGAAAATCACTAAGTTGCATAGTAGTATCAGGCATAGAGGTAGTTTCATCATAAGTATCATGCATAGCAGAAGTGGCATCATCAATAACATGCGACATATCAGAACTAATAGCAGAAGCAGGTGTAGGTGTCGCAAGCTTACTCATAACAGAAGGTGAATCAAGTGCAGATCTAGATGGCAGTTCCTTACCTCCGCTCGTAGTTGAGGGATAGACCTTGGTTTTTGGATCTCTCAAGTTCTTCATAATGATAAGCAGATATATATCCCAAGTGACTCAAAGAATAGAGCTATGCTCCCCGGCAACGGCGCCAGAAAATAGTCTTGATAACCCACAAGTATAGGGGATCGCAACAGTTTTCAAGGGTAAAGTATTCAACCCAAATTTATTGATTCGACACAAGGGGAGCCAAAGAATAATCTCAAGTATTAGCAGCTGAGTTGTCAATTCAACCACACCTGGAAACTTAATATCTGCAGCAAAGTGTTTAGTAGCAAAGTAATATGATAGTAGTGGTAATGGTAGCAAAAGGTAATAGTAGTAAAAGTAATGTTTTTGGTATTTTGTAGTGATGATAGAAATAGCAACGGGAAAGTAAATAAGCGAAGAACAATATATGGAAAGCTTGTAGGCAATGGATCGGTGATGGAGAATTATGCCGGATGCGGTTCATCATGTAACAGTCATAACCTAGGGTGACACAGAACTAGCTCCGGTTCATTGATATAATGTAGGCATGTATTCCGAACATAGTCATACGTGCTTATGGAAAAGAACTTGCATGACATCTTTTGTCCTACCATCCCGTGGTAGCGGGGTCCTTACGGAAACTAAGGGATATTAAGGCCTCCTTTTGATAGAGTACCGGAACAAAGCATTAACACATAGTGAATACATGAAATCCTCAAACTACGGTCATCACCGGTAAGTATCCCGATTATTGTCACTTCGGGGTTAACGGATCATAACACATAATAGGTGACTATAGACTTGCAAGATAAGATCAAGAACACTCATATATTGATGAAAACATAATAGGTTCACATATGAAATCATGGCACTCGGGCCCTAGTGACAAGCATTAAGCATAGCAAAGTCATAGCAACATCAATCTCAGAACATAGTGGACACTAGGGATAAAACCCTAACAAAACTAACTCGATTACATGATAGGTCCCATCCAACCCATCACCGTCCAGCAAGCCTACGATGGAATTACTCACGCATGACAGTGAGCATCATGAAATTGGTGATGGAGGATGGTTGATGATGACGATGGCGACGAATTCCCCTCTCTGGAGCCCCGAACGGACTCTAGATCAGCCCTCCCGAGAGGTTTTAGGGCCTGGCGGCAGCTCCGTATCATAAAACGCGATGATTTCTTCTCTCTGATTTTTTCTCCCCGAAACTCAATATATGGAGTTGGAGTTGGAGTCGGAGAGGCAATAGGGGGCCCACGAGGTAGGGGGGCGTGCCTTAGGGGGGCAGGCGCGCCCCCACCCTCGTGGAGAGGTGGTGGGCCCCCTAGCCTTCATCTTTTGCAGGTATTTTTCTTATTTTCTAAAAAGTGGCTCCGTGAAGTTTCAGGTCATTCCGAGAACGTTTGCTCCTGCACATAAATAACACCATGCATGGTAATTCTGCTGAAAACATCGTCAGTCCGGGTTAGTTCCATTGAAATCATGCACGTTAGAGTCCAAAACAAGGGCAAAAGTGTTTGGAAAAGTAGATACATTGGAGACGTATCAACTTTTCACTGCCGGCCAGTTCCAGAAGGATATGCGAGGGTGATGGTGGATGAAATAACGGAGGGATTTGAGGAGCTCGAGCTTGACCAACCTACCGGTGAAGGAGAGACTCGGCTGGGTTCTTCTCTGAAGACTCCATGCCTATGGCGGAAGGAGCTCATCAACCTTCCGAACTGGACGCCTCTGCATCCTCCTCCTCCAGCGAGTCAGGGCACTCTGCGTCCTCCTCCGGCGAGTGATGAGGGCACTCCGCCTCCTTCTCCGGCGCGTGGCGGCACTCCGCCTCCTTCTCTGCTTGCACCGGCGCGCCTGAGCAGCCCGCCTCCTTGTCTACCTTGTCAGCAAGGGTGGAAGAGAGCCGCCGCCGCTCTGCCTCGTAAAAAAGGAAAGAAGACAGCCGCAGCCACTCCGTCTACTCCGGTGTCTAGCAGTACATCCAGAGGCGGAGGCAATTCGGATTTGGTCCATCTCTAAAGCCTCTAGAGAAGTTACCATACGAGAGGACCGTGGAGGAAAACGCAGAGATCTGTCAAGCCCAAGTGAGGGAGTTCTTTGAAACGGTGAAAGCAAAGAAACATCCACCTCCAGAGGAGAAGATAGATCCAGTGAAAGCAAAGCGCACACTCGATGCCCTGAAGAAACCACCACCGTCTCCGTCGAAAACCAACTATGTGTGCATTATTGAAAGGTCATTTGTCGAAGCGGAGCAGTCGGGAATTACGATCAGTGATCGAAGGTTATTAGAACGATGAGCTGGGAAAAAAATTGCCCAGCTCGGCGAACAAGCGAACCAATCGTGCCCCCCGCTCAAGGTGTCTAGCGATATCGTCGCTAATCATCCGGTGATTTTGCTCGGTACCAATCTTGGAGATTACTTGCCCGATGATGCACATTATACCAGTACTGGAAGCCTCTCATCAAAGATGGAACTACTTTGAAAACGATGATGCGAAGATTCCATGATTGGTACATGAAAACATGCAGAGAGTCTGGGGGGAAGGATACTTTGACGCTGAGAGTTAAAGAGGAGCACGACCTCGTTGGCATTGAACTGTTGTCTGTTCCATTTGAGGAGTTCTTCCAATGGTTCAATCAGAAGGCCCTCGATAAATTAACAGTCACTTTCTACTGTCTGTAAGTAGTACTTCTGTCATTAAGTCTATATATATAGATCAGCTCTTTCATTGCATGTATATATAATTATCCTCACTATATTATGCAGATTGAAGATCATCGAATGCAGAAAAGTGGAAATCTATGATATTGGGTTCATTAACACAAATCTCATAGATGAATATACGGCTAAATTTGATGCCAAAGAAACTGAGGCCAACTTGCTAGGATCGTTGGTCCAAAATCAAAACAAACATAAAATACTCTTTCCTTACAACTTCAAGTGAGTGTTACTATCTTGTGCATATTTGGTTTCCCTTATTACTCGAGGTTATAGTAATGTAATTTATGATTTATGCATGCGTGCGCAGCTTCCACTATATTCTCCTAGAGATTAAGCTTAAGCAGGGACTAGTAACCGTCTTAGACTCAAGACGAAAATCTCCCGAGGAGTATGCGGACATGACTAAAATTCTCAAGAAGTAAGTTCAATCGATCATTATCGCACCATATCGGAAACTTTGTTCATTTCCTGATATCAAGTAATTGTTTTCTTTGTCTCGCAGGGTTTGGAAAGTATTCACTGCACAAGCTCTGGGACTGTCGGGGGAGCTGCGATGGACATACCCGAAAGTAAGTAGTACTAGCTAGTTAGTTCCGCGCATCTCAATCCCGTTGATTCTAGCTACTTTCATCAACTCCATTTATAATGCTTCATTATCAGTTTTATTGACCTCTATTTCTCGTAAAGTGCTTGTGACAGGAACCTGACAATGATTACTGTGGATACTACGTTTGCGAGTTCATCTACAACGCGACTTGCAAAAAAACCCGGGGCTACTCAAAAAGACATTTTGATGTGCGTAAGCAATAATATTCAGAATTTCATTTCATTACCATCATTTGTGTTAAGTTTCATTCATATATGTGTATTGACCCCTTCTTCAAATTAGATGTGGCAGATGCGGGATGAACTCCTACCACAAGATCGCATGAAAGCAATTCAAGAGGAATTGGCGGGATTCTTTCTTGACCACATCATCTATAAAACTGGAGAATACCATGTGGAACTTGAGTTCAGATGCTAGGGGATTGTAAGAGATCTTACATTGTGTGTGTGTGTGTGTGTGTGTGTATATGTATATATATATAGCCACTAGCGTCGGATAGATATACGAAAACTTGTTGTTCGATCAATCTCTGGGAGAAGGAGAGGTCAATCACTTGTCTCTGTATATGTTCTTGACGATCTTCTGTACTTAATTATTGCCTTCATTTGCTTACTAGCTAGCGTGTCGAGTCCTCTCTATACGTATAGTACGTACCGTTGACCAAGCACAGAGATAAAAGAGGACACTTCTCTCTATTAGCTAGCTAACACAATATATGAAACCCCTAAATTAACCCTACAAAACCCCCCAAAACCCACAACCCTCCCTTAAAAAAACCCTAGCCCCCGAACTACTGACGCATGGAAGCTTATTGGTCTCGGTTGGTGCCACCAACCGGGACAAAAGGCCCTCCTGACTGCGAAAGCCGCAACGTCCACGTGGAAGCCCATCTATCCCGGTTGGTGTAAGAACCGGGACTAAAGGTGTTGGGCTTTAGTAGCGACCCTTTAGTCCCGGTCACCGAACCGGGACAAATGGGCCTTATGAACGGGGACAAATGGGCCTTTTTCTACTAGTCAAACGTTGAGATACCTGGTTTTTAAATTCTAGTAAATCCAAAACTCGTCTGAAATTCATGAAACTTGGCATGTTATCATGGAGCGGCATCAAAATGTCGTGGTGAAAATTTTGTCCCATTTGGGGCAGGTTTGGGTATAAGCTTCTCACAAACCAGAGCTTCTCACAACAAGCATGATGGTTTCGATAGGGAACGTACCACCTTTGGGGACGGGACGATATCCATTGCCTCTTATTGCTTTCAAAAAAATTCTAGTGTCAACATAGAACAACAGGAGTGTTGTGTTCAATCTTGGAATTTTTCGGGGTTCATTTGGCCTTTTTTATACATTAACTGGGTTTTCTAGGCATTTTATGTGCATTATTCAAATTTGAACTACAAGCACATCCTGCAATGCACCAAAGTTGGTTGAAAAATCACACCTGTGTCCTTGGGTGAATTTCTAGGTCCCATGAAAGAGATGGGAATGAAATTCAAACACCATGGCACTGTTGATTGCCGGTAAAACGTTGAGATGCCTGGTTTTTCAATTCTAGTAAATCCAAAACCCGTCTGAAATTCATGAAACTTGGCATGCTATCATGGAGCGACATGAACATGCCGTCATGAAAATTTTGTCCCATTTGGGGAAGGTTCGGGTATAAGCTTCTCACAAACCAGAGCTTCTCACAACAAGCATGATGGTTTCGATATGGAATGTACCACCTTTGGTGATGGGACGATTTCCATTGCCTCTTATTGCTTTCAAAAATTTTCTAGTGTCAACAGAGAACAACAGGAGTGTTGTGTTCAATCTTGGATTTTTTTCGGGGTTCATTTGGCCTTTTCTATACATTAATTGGGTTTTCTAGGCATTTTATGTGCATAATTCAAATGTGAACTACAAGCACATGCTCCAATGCACTAAGGTTGGTTGAAAAATCACATGTGTGTCCTTGGGTGAATTTTTAGGTCCCATGCAAGAGATGGGAATGAAATTCAAACACCAGGGCACTGTTGATTGCCGGCAAAACATTGAGATGCCTGGTTTTTAAATTCTAGTAAATCCAAAACTCGCCTGAAATTCATGAAACTTGGTATGCTATCATGGAGCGGTATCAATATGCCGTGTTAAAATTTTTATCCCATTTGGGGCAGGTTCAGGTATATGCTTATCACAAACCAGAGCTTCTCACAACAAGCATGATGATTTCGGTAGGGAATGTCCCACCTTTGTGGACGAAACGATATTCATTGCCTCTTATTGCTTTCAAAAAATTTCTCGTGTCAACATAGAACAACAGGAGTATTGTGTCAATTTTTGGGATTTTTCGGGGTTCGTTTAGACATTTTTATGCATTAACAGGGTTTCCTAGGCATTTTATGTGCATAATTCAAATTTGAACTCCAAGTACATGCTCCAATGCACCAAAGTTGGTTGAAAAATCACATGTGTGTCCTTGGGTGAATTTTTAGGTCCCATGCAAGAGATGGGAATGAAATTCAAACACCAGGGCACTGTTGATTGCCGGCAAAACATTGAGATGCCTGGTTTTTAAATTCTAGTAAATCCAAAACTCGCCTGAAATTCATGAAACTTGGTATGCTATCATGGAGCGGTATCAATATGCCGTGTTAAAATTTTTATCCCATTTGGGGCAGGTTCAGGTATATGCTTATCACAAACCAGAGCTTCTCACAACAAGCATGATGGTTTCGGTAGGGAATGTCCCACCTTTGTGGACGAAACGATATTCATTGCCTCTTATTGCTTTCAAAAAATTTCTCGTGTCAACATAGAACAACAGGAGTATTGTGTCAATTTTTGGGATTTTTCGGGGTTCGTTTAGACATTTTTATGCATTAACAGGGTTTCCTAGGCATTTTATGTGCATAATTCAAATTTGAACTCCAAGTACATGCTCCAATGCACCAAAGTTGGTTGAAAAATCACATGTGTGTCCTTGGGTGAATTTTTAGGTCACATGCAAGAGATGGGAATGAGATTCAAACACCATGGTACTGTTGATTGCCGGCAAAATGTTGAGATGCATGGTTTTTAAATTCTAGTAAATCCAAAACTCGTCTGAGATTCATGAAACTTGTCATGCTATCATGGAGCAGCATGAACATGCCATGGTGAAAATATTGTCTCGTTTAGGGCAGGTTCGGGTATAAGCTTCTCACAAACCAGAGCTTCTCACAACAAGCATGATAGTTTCGGTAGGGAACGTACCACCTTTGATGACGGGACGATATCCGTTGCCTCTTATTGCTTTCAAAAATTTTCTCGTGTCAACATAGAACAACATGAGTGTTGTGTCAATTTTTGGGATTTTTCGGGGTTCATTTGGACATTTTTATGCATTAACTGAGTTTTCAATGCATTTATGTGCATAATTCAAAGTTGAAATACATGCACATGCTCCAGTGCATATAAATTGGTTGAAAAATCAAATCTGTGTCCTTGGGTGCATGCTTAGGTCCCATGCAAGAAATGGGAATGAATTTCAAACACGAGGGCACTGTTGATTGCCGGCAAAACATTGAGATGCCTCGTTTTAAATCCTAGTAAATCCAAAACTCGTCTGAAATTCATGAAACTTGGCATGCTATCATGGAGCGGCATCAAAATGCCGTGTTAAAAATTTTGTCCCATTTCGGGCAGGTTCGGGTATATGCTTCTCACAAACCAGGGCTTCTCACAACAAGCATGATGGTTTCGATATGGAATGTACCACCTTTTGTGACGGGACGATATCCATTGCCTCTTATTGCTTTCAAAAATTTTCTCGTGTCAACATAGAACAAAAGGAGTGTTGTGTCAATTTTTGGGATTTTTCAGGGTTCGTTTAGATATTTTTATGCATTAAATGGGTTTTCTACGCATTTTATGTGCATAATTTAATTTTGGAATACAAGCATATGCTCCAATGCACCAAAGTTGGTTGAAAAATCACATGTGTGTCCTTGGGTGAATTTCTAGGTCACATGCAAGAGATGGGAATGAAATTCAAACACCATGGTACTGTTGATTGCCGGCAAAACGTTGAGATGCCTGGTTTTTAAATTCAAGTAAATCCAACACTCATCTGAGATTCATGAAACTTGGCATGCTATCATGGAGCGGCATGAACATGCCGTGGTGAAAATTTTGTCCCATTTGGGGCAGGTTCGGGTATAAGCTTCTCACAAACCAAAGCTTCTCACAACAAGCATGATGGTTTCGATAGGGAACGTACCACCTTTGGTGACGGGACGATATCCGTTGCCTCTTATTGCTTTCAAAATTTTTCTCGTGTCAACATAGAACAACATGAGTGTTGTGTCAATTTTTGGGATTTTTCGGGGTTCATTTGGACATTTTAATGCATTAACTGAGTTTTCAATGCATTTATGTGCATAATTCAAATTTGAACTACATGCACATGCTCCAGTGCATATAAATTGGTTGAAAAATCAAATCTGTGTCGTTGGGTGCATGCTTAGGTCCTATGCAAGAAGTGGGAATGAAATTCAAACACCAGGGCACCGTTGATTGCCGGTAAAACATTGAGATGCCTCGTTTATAAATTCTAGTAAATCCAAAACTCATCTAAAATTCATGAAACTTGGCATGCTATCATGGAGTGGCATCAAAATGTCGTGTTAAAAATTTTGTCCCATTTGGGGCAGGTTCGGGTATATGCTTCTCACAAACTAGAGCTTCTCACAACAAGCATGATGTTTCGATAGGGAA
The DNA here is from genome assembly GCF_056163025.1 of Triticum urartu. NCBI lineage: Eukaryota > Viridiplantae > Streptophyta > Magnoliopsida > Poales > Poaceae > Triticum > Triticum urartu. The sequence goes on from NC_141879.1 coordinate 325,459,875, forward strand.
CGCCTTTGGGGACGAAACAATATCCATTGCCTCTTATTGCTTTCAAAAAATTTCTCGTGTCAACATAGAATAAAAGGAGTGTTGTGTCAATTTTTGCGATTTTTCGGTGTTCGTTTAGACATTTTTATGCATTAACTGGGTTTTCTAGGCATTTTATGTGCATAATTCAAATTTGAACTACAAGCATATGCTCCAATGCACCAAAGTTGGTTGAAAAATCACATGTGTGTCCTTGGGTGAATTTCTAGGTCACATGCAAGAGATGGGAATGAAATTCAAACACCATGGTGCTGTTGATTGCCGGCAAAACATTGAGATGCCTGGTTTTTAAATTCAAGTAAATCCAAAACTTGTTTGAGATTCATGAAACATGGCATGCTATCATGGAGCAGCATGAACATGCCGTGGTGAAAATTTTGTCCCATTTGGGGCAGGTTCGGGTATAAGCTTCTCACAAACCAGATCTTCTCACAACAAGCATGATGGTTTCGATAGGGAACGTACCACCTTTGGTGACGGGACGATATCCATTGCCTCTTATTGCTTTCAAATTTTTTCTCGTTTCAACATAGAACAACAGGAGTGTTGTGTCAATTTTTGGGATTTTTTGGGGTTCATTTGGACATTTTTATGCATTAACTGAGTTTTCAATGCATTTATGTGCATAATTCAAATTTGAACTACATGCACATGCTCCAGTGCATATAAATTGGTTGAAAAATCAAATCTGTGTCGTTGGGTGCATGCATAGGTCCCCTGCAAGAAATGGGAATGAATTTCAAACACCAGGGCACCGTTGAATGCCGAGAAAACATTGAGATGCTTGGTTTTTAAATTCTAGTAAATCCAAAACTCGTCTGAAATTCATGAAACTTGGCATGCTATCATGGAATGGCACCCGACATGATGTGGTATTTTTAGTGTCCATTTTGAGAGAAGGCGCATTCGAATAATGACAACCAACAAAGGCATTTTGAAAAAAGAGTTGCCACTTTAATATCTCATATGTTTGTATAATTCAAACCGTGTGCGTCTGTTAACCATTCACGTGACGCCACGTGTCTTGGTTTTAATGGCTATAGGAGGGGCCGTGCGGACAGCTGCTTGACCTTGACTGAACGGGAGGCGTGCGAGCGCAGTCTGGTGTGCAGGCTGACCAAGAGGCGTGCAAGCTGTCCTCCAATGCGCAGGCTCACCGGGAAGTGTGCGAGCTGTACGCTGTGCATGCTCGCTAGGAAGTGAGCCCTTTAACTTCCAAGGCCGCCCGCCTTCCTCTCCATTAATGGCGCCCAAGCCACTGTTTAATACGGGCGGCCTTACTGTTCGCCTCCCATTCCCCTCCCCCCCGCAGACCTCCACCGCCATGGCGCAGAATGATCATCTGCCACTAGTCTTCAAGTTTGGTGAAGTCGACTCCGAGCTAGAGGAGATAGAAAATGAGGAGGAATGGGGCCTCATGGACATGGCCCAGAACGAGTTGGCCGCGGCGGTTGCTTCCCCCGCTCCCATCCCAGCTCCCATCCCCGTGCCCACACCAGCGACCATCCCTGTAGCATTGACGGGCTGGTCGCCCAGCACTATTGCAGAGCTAGAAGCCACAGCCATTAGCGAGGTCTCCGCAGACCTGCGTGAGCTCATGTACATGCCAGCGCCAGCGCCCGTGCCCGTTCCCGTGCGCGCCCCTCCACCCACCGTGGCGCCGCCCCCCGTGTATTTGGCTACCCCCCCGCACCAGTGTGCGCCCCTCGACCCACTGCGACGCCAGTCCCCGTGCGTTTGGCTGCACCCACCACGCCCGTGCCAGTTCCCGTGCGCGCCCCCCTCAGCGCCATGGGACGCTGCCGTCGACCGCTACCTCTCAGTGGCGCCAGTTGCCGTCATCCCGCGCCCTGCCCGTCGATCACGTGACGACATGTTGTTTGATTTACAAGTGAAGACCATTTTGTGCTACCTCGAAGACTTCAACAACGGCGTCCCGGAGGACGACAACGACAACGACGGTGCGGCATGCCGCCTCCGCCGCCAACGGAAATAGTTTTTTAGGGTTTAATATTGCATCTTGAATTCTTGATAATATGAATATAAATTCGCAGTATGACTGAATGAAAGATATGGTTTGAACGAACTTGCATTTTTCTCTCTTAATGTACAGAATTACCAAACAATTTTCTTTTGAAAAAAAGGTCAACGGTTTTTAAATATAAAACACTCATCGCAAACGTTTTAGTTAGAACACCCGTATGCAAACCGGCAGCTTCCCCAGGAAGCCAAGGGAAAATGTGGCAAGCAGGATTTCTGCATCCCCTCAACGCAAACGATTGTTTTGCATGACCCGTGTGCAACCACGTAGAAACAATTGGGTAAGATTTGCATATCTGTCATTTTGGGTATGTTGCCATTTCTCATATTGGAAAGATTGACATTTGTTTATCTAGTAACATTGCCATTTGTCAACCTTGTAACACTGCGATTTGTCAAAATATGCAGCTACAAATCACTAGCACTATCTAATTTTTGCAACTAAAATCACTAGCACTGTTCATATGGACACCACTAGCAGGCATGAGTTCATGGACGCATATGCAAATGTTCCATTGATTACATACAACAAGTCATCGACCCACAACGAGAACAAGGATACAAGTTGGATTATAGATCATTTCCAACAAAACATTCTAGTAAAGTTTTTCTCACACAACAAATAACAAAGCGATGAAATGAACTTCAGCTCAACCACTCATCGGCGTTGGAAACACTTGCTTTGAACCAGAAGTGATTCTCTAGGAAGGGCTAGCTACTGTCAATCTCGAGACACAAGACTGATCATCGAGGCTGAAGTGGCCTATGTCAGGACCCATATTGGGACGGTAGGGAAGCATAGTAATGTCCGAGGTATAGATACAATTGCTTCTCATAAATGGTAGTAACGTTGTGTCAACAGCAGCTGGATCGCCTTCCACCATCATTGGATAGTTTTGTCCAAGGAAGAGCGAGTTTCCTCCAAGACTTTCAATACTGAACCAGGGAGAAGGTGTTGGCGCTAGTACACTAGTATCCATCCCGAATATCATGCAATGGATGTTGGAATAGGTCCGGAGAGTGCGACCATACGAGACAACACCTGCTTCCTTAGCAACATCAGCACTGCCCCGTATACAGACAAGAAGAGGTGATCCATCAGAATAAGTTGCCAGGCGCCACTGAGTATATGGGTCCTGCTCGTCCTCATGCTCATGAATAAAATTTTCAAGTATAGGTGGTGGAATGTTCACATGACCTTGGAAAGATAAGAAGGTTAATTAGTAAAGGGAAACTAGCTAACCCGCATGCATGTGGATGAAACAATTATAATTACGGTGGAAGACAAACGTACTGAAATCATGAGGATTCCATGCAAAAACAGTGCCACGAGTTGTGGCAGCAAACACAAGACCCTCGTATTGAATTGCATCATAGTACTCATCTGTGTATAGAAACTAATTTCTGAGCAATATCCATCGAGTCGAACCATGAAGGACGGCAACAAGCTTATCGAAGATAGCGACAACATAAGCATTCCTATAACCCCAAGAGCGCTTGGGAACTCGACAAATTGCTATCTTCTGTAGTGACAGTCAGCATGATCATATTTGAACTCACGTAGAATACCGGTATACTCAACCTCTAGGCAGTCGTCTAAGATTTTTCGAAGTGGTACCCGGTGACGATTGTACACATTCACAAGTTCCCACTCATAGTTGTACCCAATATAAACAACCCAATCTCCATTCGCACCTGCCCAAGCCTTGCCCTCAAGCGATGGCATCTTAACATCATACGTATCATTATCATGCGGCATCAACATACACAAGGCGAGGATTCCCTCATCCCCGCGCCAGTCAGCGGGGTCGCGGCGAAGAAGATAGGGGAGATCGAACTGCTCTTGGAACCTTGGGTTCCTTGTAATGATGTTATTAGTTGAGTCGAGAATTGTAACACCCCAGATGTAAAACTTCCATATTTGGAGATGTATCCAACCTTGTCATGTTCAATACCAAGTGGTTTCATCTTGTGGGTTTTTCCTTTTTGGGTTTTGTTTTGTTCCTAATTACATTGTCTTGTCTTGTTTTGTCATTTTTCTTTTGCCTTCATTGTTGCACCATGGCCTCATCATAATATTGCATGTGTGCCTCTTGTCATTTTGCATTCCATCCTCATCATGTGCATTGTGTGTTTGTCTTCATGCATGTTGTGTGTTGGCATGCTCCATATGTGGTTCTTGCACCATCACTTCTCCTCGTACCCCTTTCTTCCTTTCTTTTTGCAAGTCTCATATTGCACTACTCCTTTAATGTTCATCCTCTACGAATAAATCAGTCATCATGCCTTAAACCTCTCTGCCAAGTTTCACCTAATTTGGAGGTGGTTTGGTTGGGGTCAAAAATGCCTCAAGTTTGAACCTAATTCAAACTTGGAATATTTTCTTCCTCTAAAATTGCCCAAACCATTTTTACAATTATGTGCACCATACAAGGGTTCCAGATATATTTTTATATATTCCATAGCTTTCCACTATCACTCTGTTTTTTTCTTGTTTTCTTCTGTTTGAGGAAAATAGGAAAAGAAAAGAGAGCAACTGCTGCAGTGCAACCCAGCAGCAGCGCGGGCACCTGGGCCTCGGCCACCAAGCCGGCCCATCTAGACCGTGCGCACGTTGCCTTTCCCCTTTCTCACCCACGCGCCCATGCACCCCCTCTGCTTCACGCCCACATGGGCAAGCTGGCCCCAGCTGTCATTGCCTCACTGTAGTCTCTAACCCGCCTTTTCCCTCTCCTCTCGCCGTCGCCATGGGGACCGCGAGCACGAGAGCGTGCGAGTTTCGTCCCATCGCCCTGGGCCCCTATAAGCTCTTTCCCCATGCCCTACCTACCCTCTAGGGTTTCCTCTCCCTATCCCTACTGCTTCGAGGCCACCTAACCCTCCAGATCCACCGTGCTCCGTCGTGCCCGAACGTATCTGAGAGCACGGCCTCGTCGTCGGTGAGCTCTCCATCGACCCCGGCCCCGCCTGTCATGTCCTTCTTCTTCCCCGTCGTCGTCTCCATCCACAACGTCGACTACGTGGAGCCGAAACCCGTCACTGCGGCGTCTTCTTCCTCGTCTTCGACTCCGGCTACTGCGGCTGTTCGATCGCCCTCACCGCCGTCTCCGTCCACGTCATGCCAAGCCAAGCACCCCATCGTGTTCGTGGTGAGCTTGCGCACCTCCCTGACCTTTTCTCCCTTCCACTAGCTTGCTCCGCTGTAATATGCCATGGCCGCCCGAGCTCGTCGTCGTCGGGACTCGTCTCCGGCGAGTGCCACGACCCTCTCTCGCTAGGTGAGTATGTCCGTCCTGTTCCCCGCGTCCGACCCACGCGCCTTGCTGCCCGCTTAGGCCTCTGCTTCATCGCGTTTGTGGTCGCCATCGCCATCCATGTCACCTCGTTACCGGCATCATTCCCATCATCTTTCAGTGCCACGCTTGCGTTGCGCGTGTGCGGGTTCCTCTTGCGACCCTGTTGCGCCTCTCCGCCGTGTCGTAGGGTCCCCGGAACAACTCCGGTGAGGCCCTTCGCCGTGCCCATCGCCGGCCGGCAGCGCCCCTGTTTTTGCTTTGCTTGAGCCGCACGCTTGGGCCCACCAGTCAGTCTCACGTGTTGCCAGGCCCACCTGCCAGCCACACATGCACACACACCCTCTCACATGACACGTGGGACCCACGTGCCCACCTGTCATCCGCACATTTCTGTCTCTAGCCAAATAGGGTTCCTTGTCCATTTTGGCCCTTTCCAGTTCGGGCCCTTCCTTATCTGGCAAGTCCAGATCGGGACATAGCCCATTTTAGGTTTTTCCTTTTCTGTCCATTTCCCTTTTAGGCAGGTTTCAACTTATAGCTTTTGTGGGGATTTTTCTATAGTAAACCCAACATATTATATATGTTTTTGGGGTATAAAAATCCCGCCAATCCAGTGGTTGAATTTGTTTTTTGCATTTGAGCAAGTTCATAAACATGTCATTTTACATCATGTCACTGTTTTGGCATTTTTTTGTGATTTATTTCAAGTATGTATGAGGTGGTTTTGCACATGGATAGCTTCATTTTCTTGCCTAATTCATGCTAGATTTTATTCCATGTCTTTTGGTGCACTGTGATGAGTGCAACAAGCTTGCAAAGATGCCATCATGAATCTGCTTATGCCATGTTATAAATTCTTCTAAGTCTTAAACTGATCATATAACTTGTCATGTTTGCATGTGTGCTACCTTATTTTCCATACATCTTTGGGTAATGTTCTGTAAGGGGGTTTTGTCAAGAATCTCTTGTACATCACTGCCATATGCCAAGTGTTCATGTTTTGTCAAGCATCTCTTGTACATCACTGCCATATGCTTTGTTGCTATGTTGGAGTGCAGTAGCTTAGTTTCTTGTTGCATTCTAAGTGCCATCATGCTGTTAATCGCAGATTTGCACCATTCTTGTGTTGCTTGTCATTTGCAAATCGTGCATCCATTTCCGGTGATCCTTATATCTCTTTCGACCGAAATCACCTCATCTTTCTAGCGGCATACTTGGTTTGCCAAGTTGGTGCCTTGATCATTCTTTCCCTTCCGGAGCATGCATATGCATTGCATATCATATCTTGCATATCATACCATGTTTTGCATCATGTTGCTTGTGCATTGCACCGTGATTGATTGTTGTTCCATTGGTTGTGTTCTTGCTTTGGGTAGAGCCAGGAGACAAGTACGTGAACGAGGAACCTGTTGAGTATGCTAACGAGGATCAAGCTTTCGACAACTCTGAGTATATTGTAGGCAAGATGACCATACCCTCGATATCACTTCTATCTTTGCTTGCTAGTTGTTCGTTCTATTGCTATGTCGCGCTACCTACCACTTGTTATATCATGCCTCCCATATTGCCATGTCAAGCCTCTAACCCACCTTCCTAGCAAACCGTTGTTTGGCTATGTTACCGCTTCTGCTCAGCCCCTCTTATAGCGTTGTTAGTTGCAGGTGAAGTTGAAGTTTGTTTCATGTTGGAACATGGATGTTGGGATATCATTTTTATCTATTATTTAATTCAATGCGTCTATATACTTGGTAAAGGGTGGAAGGCTAGGCCTTTTGCCTGGTGTTTTGTTCCCACTATTGCCACCCTAGTTTCCGTCATCCGGTGTTATGTTCCTTGATTTTGCGTTCCTTACGCGGTTGGGGTAATGGGACCCCCTTGATAGTTCGCCTTGAATAAAACTCCTCCAGCAAGGCCCAACCTTGGTTTTAACATTTGCCAGTAAGCCTTTTCCCTTGGGTTCTGCAGACTCAAGGGTCATCTTTATTTTAATCCCCGGGCCAGTGCTCCTCCGAGTGTTGGTCCAAACTAGAGCCCTTTGCAGCGCCACCTCGAGGAAACTTGAGGGCTGGTTTTAGTTGTACGGATTGCTCATCCGATGTGCCCTGAGAATGAGAAATGTGCAGCTCCTATCAGCATTTGTCGGTACAGTCGGGTGGTCTTGTTGTTCTTGTTTTACCATTATCGAAATGTCTTGTAACCGGGATTCGGAGACTGATCGGGTCTTTCCGGGAGAAGGAATAACCTTCGTTGATCATGAGAGCTTGTAATGGGCTAAGTTGGGACACCCCTGTAGGGTATAAACTTTCGAGAGCCGTGTCCGTGGTTATGTGGCAGATGGGAATTTGTTAATATCCAGTTGTAGATAACTTGACAATTGAATTAATTAAAATGAATCAACCGCGTGTGTAGCCATGATGGTCTCTTTTCGGCAGAGTCCGGGAAGTGAACACGGTCTTGGGTTATGTTTGAACGTAAGTAGTTTTAGGATCACTTCTTGATCACTTCTAGCTTCACGACCGTTGCGTAGCTTCTCATCTTACTCTTATTTGCGTGTGTTAGCCACCATATTTGCTTAGCACTTGCCTCAGCTCCACCTCATTACCTTATCCTACCCATGAGCTTAAATAGTCTTGATCTCGCGGGTGTGAGATTGCTGAGTCCTCGTGACTCACGGATACTTCCAAACAGTTGCAGGTGCCGATGATACCAGTGCGGGTGATGCTACCGAACTCAAGTGGGAGTTCGACGAGGACCTTGGTTGTTACTATGTGTCATTTCCTGATGATCAGTAGTGGAGCCCAGTTGGGACGATTGGGGATCTAGCATTTGGGGTTGTCTTCTTCTATTTTGCTTCTGTAGTCGGACCTTTATTTTACTCTGGATGATGTATGTTTAATTTGTTATTTGTGTAAAGTGGCGATTGTAAGCCAACTTTTTATCCCTTTCTTATTCAATACATAGGATTGTGTGAAGATTACCCCTCTTGCGACAAAACCACCATGCAGTTATGCCTCTAAGTCGTGCCTCGACACGTGGGAGATATAGCCGCATCGTGGGCGTTACAAGTTGGTAATCAGAGCCATCCCCGACTTAGGAGCCCCCTGCTTGATCGAATCGCTTACGTTGTTGAGTCTAGAACAAAAATGTTTTGAGTCTTAGGATTATATATATATTGGAGAGTAGGATTCTTTTTACTCCTTAGTCCCTTCGTCGCACTGGTGAGGCCTGCTGACGTAGATGTTTCGACTTTCCTCTCCTAAACTTCCACAAAAAAAATTTAGGACCACGCGGGTATCTTGGGATCGTTCTGATATTCTTGTGACGAGAACATTGTTCTTGGTGCCTCCTGACATTTAGGGGTTGTGGCAGTGTCCTGGGGAGTTGAGCTCCGAGGTGTTGTCGTCATGATTTTATTGTTGCAGTTCTGGAATACCTGAGTTCGCCGACATCAAAAATCTCTTTTATGTAGTTGTTGGTGAGATAACCTCGACGCTACCCAGTACTAGGGCGGGAGTTCGGGAGTATTGGCATAACTCGTATAACGGATGCTTTTCAAAGGTTGAGGTACATGATTTCCGAAGGTTTCATGGTTATGTGTTGAAGGATGGATATAGCTGTATGTAGGGATTGTTAGTTTGGGTGAGATATTATGCTTCCCTGCATCCCCAACACCAGATTGCATAACCAGAAAGTTTCGGGAGTTTATAGGTGGGAAATCAAGTAGCTCTAGTATTTCTTCCCGCAGATATTTGGTTTGTGATTGGGTAATCCTTACCACTTATTTGTTCCTATTCGTACCTTGTTGCTTGATTCATCAACCTTTATCTAAGTGGCTTCTCACCTTAATGGATGTGTGATGTTTGCTTTGGAATTCATTCGTTCAATCCTTGTTCGAATGTTTATTGTGAAGACTATATGTTGCAATTTCTATCCGTTGATTCAGCTTGAATATCTGTCTATCATAATTCTAACGGATGTCACCCTCTACAGGATGGCTCCTCCAACACATCTGAATCCGGAACGCAATGATGGGAGTCAGGAGAACCCTCCGCCACCACCTCCACCTCCGGAGGCATGGCAAGCTGTGATGGCAGCCACCAATGCCAACACCTAGATGCTTTTGCAACTCTTGCAAGAGCACAACCAAGGTCAAGGCAACCAAGGGAATCAAGGCCAAGGGAATTTCAACAATCAGCCTCAGTTTGCTACCCTTAACCAGTTCCTTGCAAACTAGCCGAAGTCTTTCAGCAATTGTGTCGAGGCCACAAACGCTGATGATTGGCTCGTGGACATCTGCAAGCATTTTGAATGTAGCAATGTCAAGTCGGAGGACTTTGTCAATTTTGCTTCATTTCAACTCAAGGACCAAGCTGCTGATTGGTATCAACAATACAAGGATTCCAAAGGAGGTTTTGTGATTACCTGGGATGATTTCTGCCGAGACTTCAAAGCTCATCATATTCCAACAAGTGTTTCTAAGAGCAATCGTGAGGAGTTCCACAATCTCAAGCAAGGCAGCATATCTGTGTACCAATACAATATCCAGTTTCAGAAACTTGCTCGCTTCGCTAAACAAGACGTTCCTGATGAAAAGAGTATGATCTATCACTTCAGAGGTGGCCTCAGAGAAGATCTGCAGTTAGCTCTCGTGCTTCTTGAGCCGACCGAGTTTGATCAATTTTATAACATGGCCCTCAAGCAAGAAGGTGCTCAACTCAAGTGTGAGGCTTCAAAGAAGAGAGTCAGGGATGCAGTTCAGTCTTCTTCTTCCTCCTCACAAGTGGCAGCTAAGCAACAGAAGTTTTGGCTTCCTCCTCCTCCGTTTCGTCAGCCCTACTAGCAGAAGAACAAAGGTCGCCATGGATCTTCCCACCCACCCAACCCAGGCTAACAGAAAAAGTCTCAGACTCAAGCTCCAAGGTCAAGTGCTCCTTATCATCATCTGCTCTCAGAAGTGACTTGCAACAAGTGTCAGCAGAAAGGTCACTATGCGAACAAGTGCTTCAACCAAAGGCGCCTTCCGCCTCCTCCTCATGTGAGATCTTCAAGCAATGCAGTGATCAAGCATAATCCCAAGCATGCTAAGGTGAACATGGTGAATGCAGCTCAAGCAGAGGAATCTACTGATGTGATAATAGGTAATCTCTCAGTTAATGACATTCCTGCAAAAGTTTTATTCGATTGTGGTGCATCGCATTCTTTCATTTCAAGACCTTTTGTGGCTATGCATGATTTGGTTACTCAAGTATTGCCGAGACCATTGTCAATTGTTTCCCCGGCTCGACGGATGACTTCTCGAGTATTCATTCGGGATTCCATTATCAAGATGGGAAACTATAAATTTCTGTCTTCTCTGATTGTTCTTGGTGACTCGGATATTGATCTAATTCTCGGGATGGATTGGCTTTCTAAGCACAAGGCTCAGCTTGATTGTGCTGCCATAGAGATTCAATTGACACACACTTTTGAGGATGTGATCATCTATGCTGCTCGTGACGAAACCATTCGACTATTTACTCTCAACGAGAATGGTGAGCTGGATGCTATCTCGCAGATTCCAGTCATTGGAGAGTACCAAGACGTCTTCCCAGAAGAGCTTCTGAGAATGCCTCCTCACCGACCAGTTGAATTCGTTATCAAACTTGAGCCTGGTACGGAACCCGTTTGTAAGCGTCCATAAAAGCTTGGACCAAAGGAGCTGAAGGAATTGAAGAAACTGCTCGATGAATAAGAGCCTCTAGGTATGATCAGACCGAGTTCATCTCTGTGGGGTTGTGGTGCTCTTTTTGTCCAGAAGAAGGATGCAACGGATTGGCTCTGTGTCGACTACCGTCCATTGAACAAGAAGACAATAAAGAACAAGTATCCACTTCCCAACATCACTGAGCTATTTGAGCAACTGAAAGGTGCTAAAGTATTCTCCAAGCTTGACCTTCGTATGGGTTATCATCAGATTCACATTTGTGAACAAGATATTCCCAAGACAGCATTCAAAACAAGATATGGTTCTTATGAATATACTGTCACGTTTTTTGGCCTTGTTAATGCTCCTCCAACGTTCTCTCGCATGATGAACTTCATCGTCATCCCTTATACAAATGAATTCGTCCTGGTGTATCTTTATGATATCTTGGTCTTCTCCAAGAATAAGAAGGATCATGCCAAGCATTTGAGATTGGTGCTCGACAAGCTCAAAGAGCATCAATTCTATGCGAAGTTTTCCAAATGTGAGTTTTGTCTTGATGAAGTTATGTACCTTGGTTATATCATCTCTGCCAAGGGCATTGCAGTTAATCCGGAAAAGGTGTTTGCAATTGTGAACTGGGAACCTCCTTAGAATGTCAAGCAGCTCAGCAGTTTTCTTGGGCTTGCAAGCTATTGCCGAAGATTTGTTGAGAATTTCTCTAAGATTGCAGAGCCTCTTTCCAACCTCCTCCAGAAGCATGTCAAGTATGTCTGGACACCTGAGTGTGACATTGCTTTCAATACTCTCAAACAGAAGCTTGTCTCAGCTCCTGTCTTGACTCCTCCTGACGAATACAAGCCATTCAAAGTTTTCTGTGATGCCTCCTTGCAAGGTCTAGGCATTGTGTTAATGCAAGAGAAGAAAGTTGTGTCCTATACCTCTTGTCAGTTGAAGCCCAACGAAAGGAACTACCCCAGTCATGATCTTGAGTTGGCGGCAATTATCCATGCATTAATAACATGGAGACGTCTCTTGTTGGGAAGGCAAGTGGACATTTTCACAGATCACAAGACCCTCAAGTACATCTTCACTCAACCCAACCTCAACCTTAGGCAAACTCGATGGGTCGAAATGATTCAAGAGTACAATCCGAGTATTGAATATACTCCAGGAAAGGCCAATGTCATTGCAGATGCTTTGAGCAGGAAGGCTTATTGAAACAACTTAATTCTCAATCCATTCCAACCAGACCTTTGTGATGCTTTCCGCAAGCTCAATCTCCAAGTTATTCCCCAAGGTTTTCTTGCCAACCTTCAAGTCACTCCAACTTTGGAAGACCAAATTCGTGAGGCACAACTCCTTGATACCATGGTGAAGAAGGTGAAACGTGGTATTGCCAAGGGCCTATCCAAATACAAGTGCTATCGCATTGATGACAAAGACACTTTATTTTTCGAGGACCGAATTCTGGTTCCTAAAGGTGATCTAAGGAAGGTCATAATGAACGAAGCGCACAATTCTCTTCTGTCCATTCATCCTGGAAGTACGAAGATGTACCATGACCTAAAGCAGTCGTATTGGTGGACTCGAATGAAGCGAGAAATTCCTCAATTCGTGAATGAATGTGATGTCTGCCGAAGGGTGAAAGAAGAGCACCAACGACCAGCTGGTCTGCTCCAACTTCTTGCTATTCCAGAATGGAAGTTTGACCATATTGAAATGGACTGCGTGACTGGGTTTCCTAAGTCCAAGCATGAGAATGATGCTATCTTCGTTGTCATTGACAAGCTTACAAAAGTGGCTCATTTCCTTCCAATCAAAGAATCTATCACACCTCCAGAATTGTCTCTTTGCATGGTATTCCGCAATTGATCTCTTCAGACCATGGAAGCATTTTCACTTTTAAGTTCTAGTACTCCTTCCAGAAGGCCATGAGCACCAACATTCACTTTAGCACAACTTTCCATCCTCAAACAAGTGGGCCAGTCGAGCGAGTAAATCAAATTCTCGAAGACATGCTCAGGGCTTCTGTCATCTCTTTCGATATGAAGTGGGAAGATTGTCTTCCATATGCCGAGTTCTCGTACAACAAAAACTTCCAAGCGAGTTCGGGCAAGGCCCTATTCGAAATTCTTTATGGCAGAAAGTGTCGTACTCCTCTCAATTGGTCAGAGACTGGTGAACGCCAACTTCTTGGCAATGACTTGATCACAGAAGCTGAAGAAATGTGTAAATTCATCCGTGAAAATCTCAAAGCCACGCAATCGCGCCAGAAGAGTTACTATGATAGCAAGCACCGTGACTTCGCTTTCGAGATCGGAGACCATGTCTACCTCCGCGTATCTCCAATGAAAGACACTCGTCGCTTCGGTATCAAAGGGAAGCTTGCCCCGAGATATGTGGGTCCTTTCAAGATCATTGGCAAAAGAGGCGATCTTGCCTATCAACTTGAGCTTCCATCCAACTTCACAAATGTGCACGATGTGTTTCACGTGTCACAGCTTCGCAAGTGCTTCAAGACCCCCGAGCGCACTATCAACTTCGAAGAGATTGATTTCCAAGAAGATCTGTCTTATCATGAGCATCCCATTGCTATTCTTGAAGAAACCGAGCGCAAGACTCGCAACAAGTCAATCAAATTCCTAAAAGTGCAGTGGTCACACCATTCCGACTGAGAAGCCACCTGGGAGAGGACCACCTCCGTTCCGAATATCCGGAGTTCTTTCAGTCCTAGATCTCGGGACGAGATCCTCTTGTAGTGGTGGAGTGTTGTAACACCCTAGATGTAAAACTTCCATATTTGGAGATGTATCCAACCTTGTCATGTTCAATACCAAGTGGTTTCATCTTGTGGGTTTTTCCTTTTTGGGTTTTGTTTTGTTCCTCATTGCATTGTCTTGGCTTGTTTTGTCATTTTTATTTTGCCTTCATTGTTGCACCATGGCCTCATAATAATATTGCATGTGTGCCTCTAGTCATTTTGCATTCCATCCTCATCATGTGCATTGTGTGTTTGTTTTCATGCATGTTGTATGGTGGCATGCTCCATGTGTGGTTCTTGCACCATCACTTCTGCTACTACCCCTTTCTTCCTTTCTTTTTGCAAGTCTCGTATTGCACTACTCCTTTAATGTTGATCCTCTCCAGATAAATCAGTCATCATGCCTTAAACGTCTCTGCCAAGTTTCACCTAATTTGGAGGTGGTTTGGCTGGGGTCTAAAATGCCTCAAGTTTGAACCTAATTCAAACTTGGAATATTTTTCTTCCTCTAAAATTGCCCAAACCATTTTTACAATTATGTGCATCATGCAATGGTTCCAGATATATTTTTATATCTTCCATAGCTTTCCCATATCGCTCTGCATTTTTTCTTGTTTTCTTCCGTTTGAGGAAAATAGGAAAAGAAAAGAGAGCAGCAGCTGCAGTGCAACCCAGCAGCAGCGTAGGCACCTGGGCCTTGGCCACCAAGCCGGCCCATCTAGCCCGCGCACACGATGCCTTTCCCTTTTCTCACCCATGCGCCCACGCACCCCCTCTACTTCACGCCCACGTGGCCAAGCCGACCCCAGCTGTCATCGCCTCACTTTAGTCTCTAACCCGCCTTTTCCCTCTCCTCTCGCTGTCGCCATGGGGACCGCGAGCACGAGAGCGTGTGAGCTTTGTCCCATCGCCCTGGGACCCTATAAGCTCTTTCCCCATGCCCTACCTACGCTCTAGGGTTTCCTCTCCCTCTCCCTGCTGCCGCTAGACCACCTAACCCTCCAGATCCAGCATGCTTGGCCGTGCCCGAACGCATCTGAGAGCACGACCTCGTCGTCGGCAATCTCTCTGTCGACCCCGGACACGCCTGCCGTGTCCTTCTTCCTCCACGTTGTTGTCTACATCGACGATGTCGACTACGTGGAGCCAGAACTCGTCGATGCGGCGTATTCTTCCTCGTCTTCGACTCGGGCCACCGCGGCTGTTCAATCGCCCTCACCGCCATCTCCGTCCACGTCATGCCAAGCCGAGCACCCCATCGTGTTTGTGGTGAGCTTGCGCACCTCCCCGACCTTTTCTCCCATCCACTAGCTTGGTCCGCCATAGTATGCCATGGCCACCTGAGCTCGTCGTCATTGGGACTCATCTCTGGCGAGTGCCACAACCCCCTCTTGCTAGGTGAGTATGTCTGTTGAGTTCCCCGCGTCGCACGCATCCGACCCGCGCGCCCTGCCGCCTGCTTAGGCCTCCGCTTCGTCACGTTCGCGGTCGCCGTCCCTGTCACCTCGTCACGGGTGTCATTCCCATCGTCGTCCGGTGCCGCGCTTGCCTTGCGCGTGTGTGGTTCCTCCTGCGACCCTGTTGCGCCTCTCCGCCGTGTCATAGGGTCCCCGAAACAACTCCGGTGTGGTCCTCCGTCGTGCCCATCGCCGGCCGGAAGCGCCCCCATTTTTGCTCTGCTTCAGCCGCGTGCTTGGGCCCACCAGTTAGTCTCACACGCCACCAGGCCCACCTACGAGCCACACACGCACACACACCCTCTCACATGACACATGGGACCCACGGGCCCACTTGTCATCCGCACGTTTCTGTCTCTAGCCAAATCGGGTTCCTTGTCCATTTTGGCCCTTTCCTGTTCGGGCTCTTCCTTATCTGGCAAGTCCAGATCGGGACATAGCCCATTTTACGTTTTTCCTTTTCCGTCTATTTCCCTTTTAGGCAGGTTCCAACTTATAGCTTTTGTGGGGATTTTTCTACAGCAACCCCAACATATTATATATGTTTTTTGTGTAAAAAAATCCCACCAATCCAGTGGTGGCATTTGTTCTTGCATTTGAGCAAGTTCATGAACATGTCATTTTACATCATGATACTGTATTGTCATTTTTGTGTGATTTATTTCAAGCATGTTATGAGGTGGTTTTGCACATGGATAGCTACATTTTCATGCCTACTTCATTCTAGATTTTATTCCATGTCTTTTGGTGCCCTGTGTTGAGTGCAATAAGCTTGCAAAGATGCCATCATGAATCTGCTTATGACACGTCACAAATTCTTCTAAGTCTGAAACTGATCATACAACTTGCCATGTTTGCATATGTGCTACCTTTTTTCGATGGATCTTTAGGTAATGTTCAGTAAGGGAGTTTTGTTAAGTGAATTTAGTAGAAGCATGCCATGCCTTTGTTTGCCATAATATGTTCCTCTAGCATGTTGTTTGATTGCTCTAAACATTGCTTCCTGATGTTGTTTTGACATGTTAGTATTTTCACTAAGTCTGTGAAGCTGATATCTTTTGCACTTTTGCCATGCTTGTTTGAACCTGTTCTAGTGTGATTTAGCCATAGCTCAGTGTTCATGTTTTGTCAAGCATCTCTTGTACATCACTGCTATATGCTTTGTTGCTATGCTGGAGTGAAGTAGCTTAGTTTCTTGTTGCATTCTAAGTGCCATCATGTTGTTAATCGCAGATTTGCACCATTCTTGTGTTGCTTGTCATGTGCAAACCTGCATCCGTTTCCGGTGATCCTTATATCGCTTTCGACCAAAATCACCTCATCTTTCCAGCAGCATACTTGGTATGCCAAGTTGGTGCCTTGATCATTCTTTCCCTTCCGGAGCACGCATATGCATTGCATATCATATCTTGCATATTATACCATGTTTTGCATCATGTTGCTGGTGCATTGCACCATGATTGATTGTTGTTCCATTGCTTGTGTTCTTGCTTTGGGTAGAGCCGGGAGACGAGTACGTGAATGAGGAACCTGTTGAGTACGCTAACGAGGATCAAGCTTTCGACAACTTTGAGTACATTGCAGGCAAGATGACCATACCCTCGATATCACTTCTATCTTTGCTTGCTAGTTGTTCGTTCGATCGCTATGTCGCGCTACCTACCACTTGTTATATCATGCCTCCCATATTGCCATGTCAAGCCTCTAACCCACCTTCCTAGAAAATCGTTGTTAGGCTATGTTATTGCTTTTGCTCAGCCCCTCTTATAGCGTTGTTAGTTGCAGGTGAAGTTGAAGTTTGTTCAATGTTGGAACATGGATATGTCGGGATATCATTTTTATCTCTTATTTAATTTAATGCATCTATATACTTGGTAAAGGGTGGAAGGCTCGGCCTTTTGCCTGGTGTTTTGTTCCCACTCTTGCCGCCCTAGTTTCCGTCATGAGGTGTTATGTTCCTTGATTTTGCGTTCCTTACGCGGTTGGGGTTATGGGACCCCCTTGATAGTTCACATCGAATAAAACTCCTCCAACAAGGCCCAACCTTGGTTTTAAGATTTGCCACCTAAGCCTTTTCCCTTGGGTTCTGCAGACTCATGGGTCATCTTTATTTTGACCCCCGGGCCAGTGCTCCTCTGAGTGTTGGTCCAAACTAGAGCCCTTTGCAGCGCCACCTCGAGGAAACTTGAGGGCTGGTTTTAGTTGTACGGATTGGTCATCTGGTGTACCCCGAGAACGAGATATGCGCAGCTCCTATCGGGATTTGTCGGCACAGTCGGGTGGTCTTGCTGGTCTTGTTTTACCATTGTCGAAATGTCTTGTAACCGGGATTCCGAGATTGATCGGGTCTTTCTGGGAGAAGGAATATCCTTCATTGATCGTGAGAGCTTGTAATGGGCTAAGTTGGGACGCCCCTGCAGGGTATAAACTTTCGAGAGCTGTGCC
Organism: Triticum urartu; assembly: GCF_056163025.1. Lineage (NCBI taxonomy): Eukaryota > Viridiplantae > Streptophyta > Magnoliopsida > Poales > Poaceae > Triticum > Triticum urartu. Next base: position 325,477,599 of record NC_141879.1, read on the forward strand.
CGCGGTTATGTGGTAGATGGAAATTTGTTAATATCTGGTTGTAGATAACTTGACACTTGACTTAATTAAAATGAATCAACCGCGTGTGTAGCCATGATGGTCTCTTTTCGGCGGAGTCTAGGAAGTGAACACGGTCTTGGGTTATGTTTGAACGTAAGTAGTTTTAGGATCACTTCTAGCTTCACGACCGTTGCATAACTTCTCATCTTACTCTTATTCGCGTATGTTAGCCACCATATTTGCTTAGTGCTTGTTGCAGCTACACCTCATTACCTTATCCTACCCATAAGATTAAATAGTCTTGATCTCGCGGGTGTGAGATTGATGAGTCCTCGCGACTCACGGATACTTCCAAACAGTTGCAGGTGCTGATGGTGCTACTGCAGGTGATGCTACTGAACTCAAGTGGGAGTTCGACGAGGACCTTAGTCGTTACTATGTGTCGTTTCCTGATGATCAGTAGTGGAGCCCAGTTGGGACGATCGGGGATCTAGTATTTGGGGTTGTCTTATTTTATTTTGGTTCCGTAGTCGGACGTTGATTGTACTGTGGATGATGTATGTTTAACTTGTTATTTGTGTGAAGTGGTGATTGTAAGCCAACTCTTTATCCCTTTATTATTTAGTACATGGGATTGTGTGAAGATTACCCCTCTTGCGACAAAACCACCATGGGGTTATGCCTCTAAGTCGTGCCTCGACACGTGGGAGATATAGCCGCATCGTGGGCACTACAAGAATGGTATTGCACGAACCTGCCATGCTAGCCGAGGTGATGACGTCGCACCGATCAATGAGTTCCTCCACCATGTCATCATTCAGATCGGGGCAAGAATAATGGGGCCGTTTCTGGGTTGTTCCCTCCATGGAGAAGACGATCAAACAATGGCAGAAGGAAGGGTGAAGGCAAATGGAAGAGGGAGGAAGAGCTAGCGTGCGACAGCAGTTCCAAATCGAGAGGGAAAGGCAAAGAGTTGGTGGACGGTTGTCGCGGTACGTGAAGAGGTGCCTGGGGATCAAACGGTTGCCACAGAGGTCACACACTAACGACAAGGGCCGAGTGAACCGCATGCAATCCCATCGCACAACACACACGTCTTGTTAAGTTGAACCATTGTTGTTCTCTTGTGTCAACACAAACAGTTCATCCGAGTGAACCGCATGCCGTATATCGGAAACACCTTGATCTGGCTGGCCGTTTCTTTTGTGTTGCCTAATCACAAACAATTCATCTGAGTGAACCGTATGCTGTATATCACACACACCTTCATCCGGCTGCCTATTTCTTTTGTGTTGCCTAATCACAAACAGTTCATCCAAGTGAACCATATGTTGTGTATCGCACACGCCTTCATCTGGCTACCCGTTTCTTTTGTTCATCCTCAATGCAAACAATTAATTGAACTGAACTGTATGGCCTTCATCGCACACGCAACTAAAATCTGAACCGTGTTTGATGCATCCTCCATCGCAAACGTTTTCACCTTTTTGACGGTTTTCATACACCACTTTTTGTGATTATTGCATCCCACACAGTTTCTCGAAGGGTCTCTGATCATAGTATCGCGTTAGCAGCATCCTGCAGTAGTGTATTTTACATCATTTGTGCAATCTCAGTTTAGCTTCTAACATTTACTGGTTGCTTGTAGGTACATATATGAGTGGTACTGATCCACGTTTAGATCCCTTTTGTGTATGGGGCAATGAGATATTCATGAACAAGCGTCAAGTGAGGAAACTAAGAAAGATTGTTAGGCGAAAGAAACGGGTGATTGGAATTAAGCTCTTTATTTACACTTCGTTGAAGACAACAGTGAACTTTAGGATGGTAAGTAATGTGTTGCTTTTCCCCTGCCCACAACAAGTTACTCTTTTAGACCTCAGTATATGATATTTTTCTCTTTTCAGTGGTTTCCGAAGCTATTTATTGATGATTACCTTGCGAACTACACGACCGGAGTGGAGGCAACTGAGGTTAAAGTATATAATTCATGCTACCATGATAATGCTCTAGAAGTCTTCCTGAAGGCGGTGAAGGATGGCCGGGCGATCGTCACAAGGGGTTGGACAAAAGTGGTTCGTGCCTATGGCATGCAGGAAGGCACATTATGGGCATTCTGCTTCAACACCGTCGGTAGTCAAAATGATTTACACTTGTCTCTTCACCTTTACCACCTTTAAATATTGTGGTTCATCATAGTTAATTGTTGCATAATCATGTAATTACTGAACATATTGTACTGGCAATTTTATTTATGGATTTGTTGTTGAACCATTGTGCTGAGAATTTGAATTGCATGTTTCATATTTCAAAATTTCCAATTCGAATAATAAATTGCAGGCCAAAATGGAAAGAGAACAGACGGTCATGGAACTTTGCAAACGGTTCTGGCAGTAAAAGCTCTTGTGATGGATAGCCCAATGCCACACAGTTTTCTACATCAAATCGTGTGTGATGTAGTTGATAAAAGCAAACAGTTAACCAAGGCAGAGCATGTGTGATAGTTACACCTTTCACACATGAGCCTACACATAAAACTATGTGGGATGTACCTACGAACAGAAACGTTTTCCCTGGATTGACTGTGTGGGATGTACATAAGAATAGAAACGTATTCCTTGGATTGACCGTGTGTGATATACATACCTACAGAAATATTTTTCTAGGATTCACTGTGTGGGATGTACATACCTACGGAAATGTTTTCTGGGATTCACCGTGTGGGATGTACATACCTACATAAATGATTGGGTTTTGATGCCTCGCCCGATGGAACACGGCCCCAGCCTGTGTCCCAGGAGGGCCTATCCCCGACGATTTCTGGGTCGTGTGGGAAGGACCCCCCTATCGCCCACACTCACTTGGCGACAGTTCCAAATGCCATCGTGGAAAGGGGTTAAAAACTGTTTGTATAGCACCGACACGTACTAGTGTTCTCTTCAGAGGGCACTCCCCTCATTAACGCCAAGATGGCCCTATGCGCCTCGTTCCACTACTCGAGGGTAGTATTTGAGGCCAGGAGTTCTCGTTCGCTCTCCTCGGCAGCCTCACGATGATGGTCAGCTACCCTAGCCTCTTCCAAGGCCCGGGCGTAGGCCTCACGTGAAGTCGCGGGGGATACCTCTGCCTTCGCATTGGCGCACTCGTACTGAAGTTGCCCGAGGTTGATGGCCTCCTTCAACTGATGCCACTCGTCCGCCAGCCGAATGTCCTCCGCCTCGAGGCAGGCATCGACGTTGATGAGCTCTTCTTCGAGCCGGCTTAGCGCACCCATTACCTCCCGGAAGAGCTCGTGGCGCACAACACCGCGCCCACGCACGAGTTCCAACTCACGGCCGAGCCCATCCTTCACGCTGGAGGTTGTTGGGGAAGCTTGAGGTGGCCTGCCTGCCCCTGGCGAGGAGCTAGGGGCTTGCACCTTCCTCACCACCCTCTAGGCCTTGGCGGAGGCACCAGGTGGCGTGACCTCGCCACTCGAAGATGAAGCCAAGGATGGGATCGTCCAACCACTAGTGACGACCAACGGAGGAGCCCTCGGCACGCCTACTAGCCCCCAGGGCAGACCACGAAGGAGCAACGATAGGAATGCGGGATCAACGCCCCCCGTCGGCACATACGGCTCTAGGACAGGCCGTGCACCACGCACAGCGGACCGGTGGGGGGAGCTCGAGACCAGAGGAGAGTCAAGGACAAGGGGAGGCCTCTCCTCAGCAGATCTCGCTGCCGTAGGCGAAGGGATCCTGAAGAGCCATTGTCAGGAAAGGATGCAACAGACAGGAAATCATGAAGAAGATGTACTTACTCGTCTATGGCTATGTACTTCCTCTGCTTTAGCGGACGGTAGGTGTCACCACTGCAGCAGGGAGCCCCTTTTCTCTTGCGGAGTGCCTCGAAGTTCAGGCGGAGCTGGCTGAAGCCCCGGGTGCGACCATCAGTGTCTGGGGCATTCGGCGGGACTCTTGAGACGGCGACCTCGGGAGCCTCGGTCGACGACAGCTCTCCGGCCTCCACCTCAAGACTGCTTCCACGAGCTCTAGGGGCAGCGACCTCGGGAGCCTCATATTGCACCAAGTCTTCGATTGCCCCCTCAGGACGGCTCCCCCACGCCTCGGGGGCTGCCATCTCAGGAGTGCCTGGCTGAGATGCTCCGTCAGCAGCTGCCCCGACAGCACCAGGCTGCGCCTGCCCCCCAGCATCCACCACCGGGGCGTGCGCTGCAGGGACAGCAGGCAGGGGGACCACAAGAATGGTGTTCTCGCAGGGCCCCTCAAGCTCAACCGGGTGCATCCCACACTCGTCAAAGGGGGGCATCTGCCTTACGAACACCTCCATGTTCGAGCAGCAGTACAGAAGGCAGCCCTCCTTCGGAAGCATGGCTGGCGCAGGGTTGCCAGTCAGGAGCTTGAGCACCGTGCGCAGAGTCTCGGGGGGAAGCGCAGGCACCTGGAGCCTCATGGGGTCCCTGCTGCCATCAAAGGTCCACATCTGTCGAGAATGGCGCTAGAGCGGAGCAATTCGGCGCTGGATGAACTCCTGCACCACCATGGGCGCCGTCACCCCAAGCTTCTTCAACCTGGCCAGCCGGCGCCAAATGTGGGCAAGCCGAGGGTCGACGAGCTTCACATGCACCCATCCGGAGCTGGGTACAGCCGGCGCCCGGGGGAGCAAGAGCAGGGAGTTGAGCACGCCTACATCCACGATCACCCACCGCTTCCAAAATCCATGCACGACCGGCGAGAGCTCGAAGTCGATCCCCGAGCCCGCCATCACCACCACAGCCTGGAAGGTCACGCACCCCAAGCACTGGTGGGTTTCGGTCAAGTGGAGGGAGAAGAAAAGGTGGAACAAGGCCACGGAGGGAACAATGCCCACCATGGCGTCGTAGACAAAGGCAAAAAACACGAGGAGAAGGATGGATTGGGGATCCAGGTGCAGCGCGTGGACTTGGTAACGTGATATTATGGCGTTGAAGAAATCAGAAAAAGGGGGAATCAAGCCTCCCAAGAGGGCATGGAGTTGAATGGGGATCTCAGTGGCCGCCATGTCGACCATGGCGCGGGAAGCAGACCAAGCCATCATCGCGTTCCACTCATTGGAACTAGCGGCGAGCGCCGAACGGACCTTGTCCAGCATCTCCCGGTTAACCACCGTCAACCGCTCGAGGGCGGGCTCGAAGCCGGCAAAGATTCGGCCGGAGCGCGGCCCCCCACTTTCTTCTTCTTCGCCAACTTCGGCGCCATGTCAACAGGGGAGAGTTGAGAAGGTGGAGGAGCCAAGGAAGCACACGGGAAGCAATGAAGATGGAGCTGAGCCAGTGGCGGCGGCCACCAAGCCCGGCGAATATCAAGGCTGCGTGGGGAAGTGGGGGCGTTGACGTCCCATCAATCACCGTGTGTCGACCAAGGCCGCTGGCGGTTGGGGCCCGTGGCGCTCCGCACTTGCCCTCTGGCTTCGCCTCGAAGCCAAGTTCGAGCACGCCTTGGGCCCGGGGGCTACTTTCGGCGTCCTGGGAACGGGGGTACCGAGACTTGCCTGCCTACGGCCCAGGCGTGGCTCCATCGGCGGCCCGGTACGGCCCAGTTTTAGCAACAATGAATCAAGACCCCCGTGAGGGGCCAAGCTTCGCGAGACAGACGACACCAAGACCACCCTAGGGGGCGGCTTCACTAGGCTGGCTCCCAAGGAGCGGAGATATCAATGCAAGGTGTACCTCGCGAGGTTCACATGACGTGAGCCACGACGACCAAGGTCAGGCAGGCGCCAGCGGGCACAGTGTGCCAGTTTCCCCTCTGATGCCAAGGAGGCAAGCACAGGCGCGGAGTCCCAAGGAATCAGGCAAAGGTTTCCATGTTGGTGCAATGAGACCAAGACTGCCAGGACAACAGGATGGAGGTCATCGCAGACCCACTGCAGCGTCACCACCAAAGCCTTTGCAGACGAAGACTACTTTTGTCAGGATAACTTGTACTAGTTGTCTCCCTTTGAATTTGGCCGTTGTGGGATCCCTTCCCACCTACATTTGGGAAGAGGACCAAGGCCACTATAAATAGGACTTATCCACCACCCGAGAGAGGAATCAGATCATTCAGACCATCCTCACACCCAGTAGCTCATTGAGCTCAAGAACACCTCACCTCCTAAGGCTATTCATCCATTGTACTAGTTCATCCTCAGCCCCTCGAGGCAATCTAACACAAAGCTGGAGTAGGGTATTGCACCACAAGGTGGCCCGAACCAGGATAAACTGTTGTGTCTCTTGTCCCTAGGGTTTGTCGAGCTAGGCTGTGGAATCATTGGGCCAGCAGGTTGGGAAGAGGGAGTTCTTCATACGCACCCCACTGTTTGAACCTCTCAAGGGTCCGCGGAGCCCCGAATCCAATACCCTCTATCGTTTGTATCCTTGAAACCCAAATAGTGGGCTCTAGAGTAGAGAACATGGCAGGAACTTCACGGTAGAATAAAAGCTTTGTTGTAAGCAGTAATGGTAGGAGCGCTGGTATTGGTATTTTCTGGAATTAGGAAATAAAACTCGAAGTTATTGGTTATTTTTAGTATCATGTAGATGTCACAGTTCCTGAAATGGTGGAATCACAGACAAGAAAAACCTTTATGTATGGAGAGGCACACGTAAACGATAGATACAAGACGTGGAACATGCTAAGAGGCATTGTTGGAACCATCAATTTACCTTGGGTCATGATAGAAGATTTTAACGAGGTGCTCCATGCTAATGAACATGACAGGGTAGGGCAGCGGAGTCAAGCTTAGATGTATGCCTTTCGCGATGCGTTGTACACATGTGGACTCTTTGACATAGGCTACAAGGGTTTAGACTGTACTTGGGAGAAAAAATTTGCAGGCGGTACGTTTACAAGAGTCAGACAAGATCGTTGTGTTTCCACTCCAGCGTGGATGCTTGCTTTCCCAGCCGCTGCACTTGAGCACAAATTGGCAGCAAGCTCTGATCATATACCTATCATGTTACGCTTCATGGATGTGCATGCATGCAAGAGGGGCATGCGGCCTTTTAAATATGAAGTTGCATGGGAGAGAAATGAGTCCCTAGTGGCATTGATTGGCTCTGCATGGGCGCGCACACCGGGAGACTCTGTCAAGCAGGAGATTAGTAGATTAAAGAAAGAGCTTGATATCCGTAATAGCTGTTACTGTTACTATTGCTCCTCCTACTATTGCTAGCGCTATCAAACTACTGTGCTACTGATCACTTTGCTCCAGATATTTAGTCTCCATGTGTGGTTGAATTGACAACTCAACTGCTAATACTTGCAAATATTCTTTGGCTCCCCTTGTGTCGAATCAATAAATTTGGATTGAATACTCTACCCTCAAAAAATGTTGTGATCCCTATACTTGTGGGTTATTGGCGTGCCAGCGTTACATGCGGATCTAGTAGTTCCCTAGTTGCTCGAAGGAATCTCTAAAATTAAGGCATTTTCCGGTTATTTGGTTCGATTTTAGTGTCCAAATTGATTTTTATTTTTGTGATGCAGAGCTGAAGTTGATAGATTCCTTTCATCAGACGTGAATCATAGCCTAGCCTAGTTGGTCATCAGATTTTCTGACTTGAGCATGACCAAAACTCTACTTGCATTCACACATATTTTTTCCTTGTAGGAATTTCACAATTTGAAAAAAGGAAAGAAAAATGCGGGACTGGTGGGAGAGGTTGGCGGGGCCGCGGGTCTTGCATTGACCGTCCAAGAGAGGTAAAGCCAGAAAACCATGAGGGAGAGTGAAAACGGAGCGAGCGCATGTAGCGCGTGATGCGGAGCGGGCGACATCATAATCGTTTGGGTCTATCGCTAAATTAAGGTTGTGTGGAAGTTAGATTTCTTGTTCTAATTAAAATACTCCATCTGTAGTAAATTACTTGTCGTAGCAATGGATAACAATGGATGTATCTAGAACTAAAATACGTCTATATACATCGATTTCTGCGACAAGTAATTTCAAATGGAGGGAGTATCGTGGTTGTTTTTTTTCTTTAGAGTGAGAAATCCTCTGAGATGGTGTTCATGACATACAAGGTTTCAGAAAATCCCAAAGGATAACTTCAAAGAAGCAGCTCATGGGCTTGGAAAGGCATAACATGATAAATAAAGCCCATTATGTGTGTAGGCCGTCTAGTTTACTCACAAGTTCTGTCGGGACCTACTATACAACGCTTCCGGCATCAATTTCCCTCTCAAATGCATGAAGCCGCCTATATGGGCCAGCCCATCTTGCACTATTGGTTTGTTATCGCTCGATGGCTTCCTTCTTGTTTTTTCTCGCCTGTTTTTTGGTTGACTTAAAAACAAATTTTTTTTGAAAAAAGGTCACGCAGATGAGAAATGCACAACTTTTGTTTGAAAAAGTTTGAAAATTTGAAAAAAGTTTAAGAATTCAAAAAAGCTTCATGAATTTGAGAAAAGTTCAAGCATTTGAAAAAAATTGAAAAATAAAAAAGGAAAAACAAAAAGGAAAAAGACAAACAAAGGTGGTGAGAAGCCTTATGCCCGATGGGCCGAAAGCTTGCTGTTATGTCACTTGTTTGGCCCCATCAGTAAAAAGCCGGTTGTGACTTCTGTATAAGTAGCCATCACCTCATGGGCCTTATAAAACCAATGTATGCTATGCGCGCTAAATAGAATCTATCGTTCTCTGGACATGTTATAACGAAGGTGAAGTCGCTGGCCCAAATAAAATACCCACCAGGAGCGGCATGATACGTCTCCAATGTATCTGTAATTTTTGATTGTTCCATGCAATATTATATTCTGTTTTGGACATTATTGGGCTTTATTATACACTTTTATATTATTTTTGGGACTAACCTATTAGCCAGAGGCCCAGCCCAGAATTGCTATTTTTTTGCCTATTTTAGGGTTTCATGGAAAAAGAAGATCAAACGGAGTGCGAACGGAATGAAACCTTCGGGAACGTGATTTTCGGAATGAACCTGATCCAGAGGACTTGGAAGCTATGTCAAGCAACAACGAGGAAGGCATGAGGTAGGGCGGCGCGCCTACCGCCCCCAGGCGCGCCCTCCACCCTCGTGGGCCCCCTTGTTGCTCCACCGACGTACTCCTTCCTCCTATATATACCTACGTACCCCCAAATTACCAGATACGGAGTGAAAACCCTAATTCCACCATTGTAACTTTCTATATCCATGAGATCCCATCTTGGGGCCTTTTCCGGAGCTCCGCCGGAGGGGGCATCGATCACGGAGGGCTTCTACATCAACACCATAGCCCCTCCGATGAAGTGTGAGTAGTTTACTTCAGACCTACGGGTCCATAGTTATTAGCTAGATGGCTTCTTCTCTCTTTTTGGATCTCAATACAAAGTTCTCCCCCTCTCTTGTGGAGATCTATTCGGTGTAATCTTCTTTTGCGGTGTGTTTGTTGAGACCGATGAATTGTGGGTTTATGATCAAGTTTATCTATGAATAATATTTGAATCTTCTCTGAATTATTTTATGTATGATTGGTTATCTTTGCAAGTCTCTTCAATTATCAGTTTGCTTTGGCTTACTAGATTGATCTTTCTTGCAATGGGAGAAGTGCTTAGCTTTGGGTTCAATCTTGTAGTATCCTTTCCCAGTGACAGTAGGGGCAGCAAGGCACGTATTGTATTGTTGCCATCGAGGATAACAAGATGGGGTTTATATCATATTGCATGACTTTATCCCTCTACATCATGTCATCTTGCTTAAAGCGTTACTCTGTTCTCTTGAACTTAATACTCTAGATGCATGCTGGATAGCGGTCGATGTGTGGAGTAATAGTAGTAGATGCAGGAAGGAGTCGGTCTACTTGTCTCGGATGTGATGCCTATATACATGATCATACCTAGATATTATCATAACTATGCTCAATTCTGTCAATTGGTCAACAGTAATTTGTTCACCCACCGTAAATACTTATGCTCTTAAGAGAAGCCACTAGTGAAACCTATGGCCCCCGGGTCTATCTTCCATCATATTAATCTTCCAATACTTAGTTATTTCCTTTGCCATTTATTTTACTTTGCATCTTTCATTTCTCTTTATCATAAAAATACCAAAAGTATTATCCTATCATATCTATCAGATCTCACTCTCGTAAGTGACCGTGTAGGGATTGACAACCCCTTATCGCGTTGGTTGCGAGGATTTATTTGTTTGTGTAGGTGCGAGGGACTCGTGCGCGGCCTCCTACTGGATTGATACCTTGGTTCTCAAAAACTGAGGGAAATACTTACGCTACTTTGTTGCATCACCCTTTCCTCTTCAAGGGAAAACCAATGCAGTGCTCAAGAGGTAGCACGTCATCGCAAGTCGCAAGCTACCAGTCTGATAATCCCCTCTCTCTAGGGTTTCGCTTCCTCCAGCCGGCGCGTTCGGCATGACATGGAGATCTCGCTCCCCTGCCCTCCCTTCACCGCCTGATGGTCGGAGCCTTGTGCTCCTATCACGGTGGTAAGATGGGGGTTCTTCTAGGGCTTTCCCATCTGCAGAACAAAGCTTTCATGGACTAGAGATCTGATGGGTAGTTTAGCTAAAGCTTCGAGCTGCAGCACAAGCGAGTTGGAGAATATGATGAAGGAACTTGGTCTCAAGGAGGTGGATCTAACTGACATAGTTGTGGAGTATGGTGATCTTCCAGAAGACATAGCCAAATGGATGGCAGTGGCCAGGGTCCATACGAACAAATCTTACAGCCAGTATTGGTTCTATAGAAACATGTGTGTGGCTTGGGACCCGATGCAAGAAGTCAAGATCAGGCCCCTCAATGAAAACCTATAAACTCCGCAATTCTCTTGGTTATGCAATTGGGAATGGGTGAAGGAGAAAGGCCCTTGGGCATTCAAAGGAAAGGTAGTGGTCATTGAACCTTATGATGACATCACCAGGCCATCATTGATCAAGATGAACAAGATTGAGATGTGGATTTAGATCCACGATTTGCCTAACCTGCTTTACCCTATGATCAAGCCTTTCGCGAGTACAGTTGGTGATTTCATATATGCCTAGCAGAAAAGTTTTGACTTTGAAGGGAATTTCTTTAGAGTTAGGGTAAAGGTTGATGTCACCAAACCCCTAAAGAATGCAGTCTCGCTAATCATCAAGCAGAAAAGGGAGATATTTCGTGTGAAGTAGGAGCGGCTTCCCGATTAGTACTAGGTCTGTGGAAATTTGGGGCATCTTCGCAAAGAATGTTGCGATGGGGTTCATCCCCCATCAGCGTTGGTGTTTAAAGGCTTGAGAGAAGACTAGTTCACAGGGCTAGGTCATGGCCCTAGGGTTGGAAGGGCACAAGGGGGCAGCAAAGGAAGGGGTAGAACGGGTCGCGGACCTAGATGTGGATAGTCGCAGAAGGATCCTATTGGCACATAATGTGAGGACGATCATGATTTAGAGATGCTGGATGCGGATAACAGGAAGAGGAGTGTTGCTCAGGTCACTGATCCATCTGTGACCCTCACAAGGAAAACTCCACTACTCAATGAGGGTGGTAAAACCGACCAGACTACTATACCTTCAAGCCCCTCCTCAAAACAGGAGCCCAAGGGGAACAGACCTACACCAAAAGTTAGTGACAAGAATAGAGGGAAGGACAACAATGGGAACAAGACTTCTGATGCACGTTTGGCGGGCCCCCAAGGGGGGTCGCACCTAGCGCATTGATTACCCTAGTATGGAACTGTTGCGGGGCCAACAATCCTGCGAAAGTTCGTGAGCTTCGAGCCCGCTCAAAGCAACTTGCCCCCTATATCGTTTGTATCCTTGAAACCCAAATAGAGGGCTCTAGAGTAGAGAATATGACAGGAACTTTATGGTACAATAAAAGCTTTGTTGTAAGCAGTAATGGTAGGAGCGTCAGTATTGGTATTTTCTGAAATGAGGAAATAAAACTCGAAGTTATTGGTTACTCTGAGTATCACATAGATGTCACTATTGCTGAAATGGCGGAATCGCAGATAAGAATAACCTCTGTGTATGGATGGGCACATGTAAAGGAAAGATACAAGTCGTGGAACATGCTAAGAGGCATTTTCGGAACCAACAATTTACCTTGGGTCATGATACCAAATTTGAACGAGGTGCTCCATGCTAATGAACATGACGGGGGAGGGCAACGGAGTCAAGGTCAGATGGATGCCTTTTGCGATGTGTTGGACACATGTGGACTCTCTTACATAGGCTACAAGGGTTTAGACTGGACTTGGGAGAAAAAAGTTCCAGGCAGTATGTTTACAAGAGTCGGGCAGGATCGATGTGTTCCCACTCCAGCGTGGATGCTTGCTTTCCCAGCCGCTACACTTGAGCAAAAATTGGTAGCAAGCTCTGATCAAATACCTATCCTGTTACGCTTCATGGACGTGAATGCATGCAAGAGGGGCCTGCGGTCTTTTAAATATGAAGTTGCATGGGAGACAAACAAGTCCCTAGCGGCAGTGATTGGCTCTACATGGGCGCTCACACCGGGAGACTCTATCTCGACTATTAGGAATAAGCTACAGTTGCTATCAGGTGACCTTTCCACCTGGGATCAGGTACATTTCGGAAATGTCAAGCAGGAGATTAGTAGATTAAAGAAAGAGCTTGATATTCTGTGTACATCCTAAGGGAGGTCAGGCTCGTCTCGCGAGGAAATCAAGGTTTCAGACTGTCTCATGGAGCTTTATCATCATGACAAAATTATTTGGCGTCAGTGAGCAAGGGTGGAGTGGCTAATTCACGATGATAAAAATGCATACTTCTTCCACCTTCGCGTCAGCACACATAGGCGGAAAAATCAAATTAAAACGTTACAACGCCCGGATGGTCAGATAACAGACGATGCTCTTGATATGGAGTCTTTAACCACTTCCTTTCTATAAAAAATTGTATGCATCAGAAGGGGTTAACAATATTGAACAGGTCCTTGACACAGTAGCTAAAAAGGTCACACAGAGTATGAACGATTCCCTAAATGCTTCGTATACTTAACAAGAGGTGAAGATGACGCGCTTCCAAATGTTCCCCACAAAGGTGCCGGGACCTGATGGGTACCCTGCACATTTTTTCTAGAGGCATTGGGATGTGTGCAGTAATGAGGTTACTAATGCAGTCTTAAAAATTGTTGATGGCGCAGAATCGGCAACATGCATTAATGAAACTGTTTTGTTTTGATCCCAAAGGTAAGAAATCCTACACTGGTTTCACAATTTGGACCAATCAGTCTATGCAATGTGCTCTATAAAATCGCTTCCAAAGTGATATCTAATAGACTGAAGGTGGTTTTACCCGAGATGGTATCGGAAGAGCAGTCCACTTTTGTGCCTGGCAGATTAATCACTGGCAACATCAGCACCGATATGAGTGTCTACATTTTATGAAGTGCAACAGAGCGAAGAAACATCAGTCATGTCCGTTAAAACTGGATATGATGAAGGCCTATGACAGGATTGTGTGGCCTTATCTCAGAGCTATCATGCTAAAACTAGGCTTTACTGATAGATGGGTAAATATTATTATGAACCTTGTTACTACAGTAAAGTTTTCAATTATGTTTAATGGAAGAAAATTGGAGGAATTTCAACCATCTCGTGGAATCAGACAAGGGGACCCAATATCTCCATACTTGTTCTTGTTAGCAGTAGAGGGCCATTTGTGCCTACTAAAATCAAAATGAGAGTCATCAAATATGCATGGTCAACAAGTGGCACCATCAGCGCCACTCATAAACCATCTTTTATTCGCTGAGGACAGCATGCTGTTTTTCAAGGCTAATAATGTTGGAGGTACATAGGTGAACCAAGTGCTGGATAGCTATTGCAAAGCATTGGGGCAGCGGATTAACTTCCTAAAATCATCTATCTTCTTCAGCAAGGGGGTTCCGGAGAGCACTAGGCTGGAAATAAAAGGTGTGCTAAAAGTTCTAAATGAAACACTAAATGAGAAGTATCTTAGAATGCCATCTGATATTGGTGGGTAAAAAAATGGTGCTTCCAAATATCTCAAGGACCATCCATGGAGCAAAGTGCAGGGCTGGCTTGAGAGCACCTTATCAACTACAGGAAAGGAGGTCCTAGTGAAATCTGTGACCTAGGCAATCCTAGTCTTCTCCATGTCTTGTTTTAAATTGCCAAGAGGATTGTGCGAACACTTGAATATGCTCATTAGGAAATTCTGGCGAGCTCATCGACCCCGGCTCCTCCTGCCGTGTCCTTCTTCTTCCCCATCGTCGTCTACGTCCACGACGTCGACTACGTGGAGCCGAAACTCGTCGCTGCAGCGTCTTCTTTCTCGTCTTCGACTCCGGCCAACGCGGCTGTTCGATCGCCCTCACCGCTGTCTCCGTCCATGTCACGCCAAGCCGACCACCCCATCGTGTTCGTGGTGAGCTTGCGCACCTCCCTGACCTTTTCTCCCTTCCACTAGCTTGCTCCGCAGTAGTATGCCATGGCCGCCCGAGCTCGTCGTCGTCGGGACTCATCTCCGGCGAGTGCCACGACCCCCTCTCGTTAGGTGAGTATGTCCGTCGTGTTCCACGCGTCGCACGCATCCGACCCGCGCGCCCTGCCGTCCGCTTAGGCCTATGCTTCGTCGCATTCACGGTCGCCATCGCCATCCCTGTCACCTCGTCGCCGGCATCACTCCCATCGTCTTCCGGTGCCGTGCTTGCCTTGCGCATGTGTGGGTTCCTCCTGCGACCCTGTTGTGCCTCTCCGCCGTGCCATAGGGTCCCCGGAACAACTCCGGTGAGGCCCTCCGCCGTGCCCGTCGCTGGCCGGTAGCGCCCCTGTTTTTGCTCTGCTTCAGCCGCGTGCTTGGGCCCACTAGTCAGTCTCACGCATCGCCAGGCCCACCTGCCAGCCACACACGCACACACACCCTCTCACATGACACGTGGGACCGTCATCCGCACATTTCTGTCTCTAGCCAAATCGGGTTCCTTGTCCATTTTGGCCCTTTCCAATTCGGGCCCTTCTTTATCTGGCAAGTCCAGATCGGGACATAGCCCATTTTAGGTTTTTCCTTTTTTGTATATTTCCCTTTTAGGCAGGTTTCAACTTATAGCTTTTGTGGGGATTTTTCTATAGCAAACCCAACATATCTTACATTCTTAAGATGTTGATCCCCACTACTACCAATTCTCTCAACATGCACACTGTCCACATCAGGACCATGCCACATCATCATTCAGTTTGTAAGAGCAACCAATCAGTGTGATTCTCTCCGTAGAAAATACTTTCTCCGTTTCCATGCAAAGACAGCAGAAGCTGAACAATCTATAGAAAACAAAACTGCTACGTAACTGACGATGAGGGCATCTGAGGCCACTTCATGCACGGTTCCATCTATACATGCGGCCTTTCCACCTTACGTACTAATCTCTTCAATTAATCTTTTGCTAGAAAAAAAATCTGAGGCATTATCTTTTGACTCTTTATCTTACGGACCTCCTCTCCGTTTCCACTTCCCAGCCATAATGCACGCATGCCTCTCTCTCCCTAGGAAAAATTCACAAAAATTATCGACTCTCCCCGAAAATAACACCAGCTTTATCCCTGGCCATGGCGTTTGGGAGCCGATCTCTGCGTCAAGGCGCTCCTCCAGCTCGATCGTCGGTGCTGCTCGCCTCTGTGGCTCTCCAGGATTCTCTAGTGTATATTTGCTTGTCGGTTTACCCTGCATGCCCTAGTTCTCCCTTCCCGTCTCTGTCTCCGTGCCGGTTAAGGTAACTCCCGTGCTGCTGGCAGATCAGTTCCAGGCGGTTCCAGCATAATCAGAACGGCTGCTAATGAATTTCCAATCCGAATTTGGCTTTCTATTCCCCCTAAGAGAAAGGCATCAGGAGGCGCCAAGCAGGGCATCAGCCATGGCGTGGACAGATTTTTTTCCCTTGCCTTGAAGGAACGACAGGTGTACAGGACTCCACGGATCACCGTGTCATTGAATTTTCAATCTATTTCATTTTCATCCTGGAAGGAATGCATTGGTATGATGCTGAGCAGGGCGCAGGCTTAGCATGGAGTTTTTTGGCCTAGAAGGAAATCTCTGTGTACATGGGTATTATCCTCTGAATTTAGAACTATGACGTTTCTAGCAGTATAAACTACTCCATTTAACAGGTTAGTATACAAGTGTTCTTCCCAACAGATTATCATGTAAGAGCTGCAACTTCAATCCATCGATTGATATGCCTCTGCAAAGTTTATGATAAATATGGAAGCTTCGGAATTCAACATCTACACGTCTTAAATATGTTAGGATTTTACCTGACATTTTTTTCACCGATGTTGCCAAGTAAGTTATTTCATGTAGTACATATATGTGTTCCTTTTTCTCTGTTAAGTTATATATTGTTGTTAATTGCCCCAAGAGATATTGGTTTATCATTTGTATACATTTATTCTTTCCTGCTGCATCCTACCCATTTGGAGAATCTATAATAAGTTATTACTGTGCCTATTTATTTTGTGACCATTCATCTATGCGACCTTATTTTCTTCTTCTGTTCCATCCATTTGCAAAATGCACCCTATTCTCCCTTAGGAAACTTTTCTTACATTGTTTATTCCTTTCAGAATGTAGCAATACACACCTTCAAATACATTGGGTTGTTGCTTATCGAAGAAGATTCGGCTCAAGAAGCTGAGGTCATCTTTAAATTTTAGTGGTTGTTTTCTGTGAGTACTATATAAGGTCAAATATCCACATCTTATAATTTCTTGATTTCTATTGGCAATTTACATTGATGGCCATGGATAGTTATCATGTCTGATGTGACGAAGGTCTCTTCCATCATTTGTTCGTGAGACCCGTAACTAAGGTGATATTTTTTCAATGATTTGCTGGAGTTGCTTTGTCCATATTTAGTTTTCAGTGCATTTTTTGATGCTTTAGGATACATCTTCATGGACGGAACAAGTTTTAGTAAGTTCTACTTTAAAAAATGCTTCACTTTTTTTAATAATATATCCATAAGATATGTTATAGTTATTAAGTCAATTCTGCATTTTCTTCCATATGTAGTTGCAATTTAAAGACAGTTATTTTGTCGTTCATGCAGCTCCAAATTAATCATGTTGAATTATTTGTATCTATTCCAAGTTCCTAACTGAACATAGCTCCCTTTTATAGTTAAATTTCGTAGATAACATTTAACTTTCACATTGGTGAGCATGGTTCTTCATATATGCATTGCTAAGGATAAACAATCAAATATCATCGACATATATTGCAACCAGTTCCCGTAGCAACACGCCGGTTATCATCTAGTTATATATGTTTTGGGGGTAGAAAAATCCCACCAATCCAGTGGTTTCATTTGTTTTTGCATTTGAGCAAGTTCATGAATATGCCATTTTACATCATGTTACTGTTTTGCCATTTTTGTGCGATTTATTTCAAGTATGCTATGTGGTGGTTTTGCACATGGATAGCTTCATTTTCATGCCTAATTCATGCTAGATTTTATTCCATGTCTTTTGGTGCACTGTGATGAGTGCAACAAGCTTGAAAAGATGCCATCATGAATCTGCTTATGCCATGTCATAAATTCTTCTAAGTCTGAAACTGATCATATAACTTGCCATGTTTGCATGTGTGCATCTTTTGGTAATGTTCAGTAAGGGAGTTTTGTTAAGTGCATTTAGTAGAAGCATGACATGCCTTTGTTTGCCATGATATGTTCCTGTAGAATTTTGTTTGCTTGCTCTAAACATTGCTTCCTGATGTTGTTTTTGACATGTTAGTATTTTCACTACCGTGAAGCTGATATCTTTTGCACTTTTGTCATGCTTGTTTGAACCTGTTCTATTGTGATTTAGCCTTAGCTCAGTGTTCATGTTTCGTCAAGCACCTCTTGTATATCACTGCCATATGCTATGTTGCTATGTTGGAGTGCAGTAGCTTAGTTTCTTGTTGCATTCTAAGTGCCATCATGTTGTTAATCGCAGATTTGCACCATTCTTGTGTTGCTTGTCATGTGCAAACCGTGCATCCATTTCTGGTGATCCTTATATCACTTTCGACCGAAATCACCTCATCTTTCCAGCGGCATACTTGGTTTTCCAGGTTGGTGCCTTGATCATTCTTTCCCTTCCGGAGCACGCATATGCATTGCATATCATATCTTGCATATCATACCATGTTTTGCATCATGTTGCTTCTGCATTGCACCGTGATTGATTGTTGTTCCATTGCTTGTGTTCTTGCTTTGGGTAGAGCCGGGGGATGAGTACATGAAGGAGGAACCTGTTGAGTACGCTGACGAGGATCAAGCTTTCGACAACTCTCAGTACATTGTAGGCAAGATGA
Organism: Triticum urartu; assembly: GCF_056163025.1. Taxonomy (NCBI): domain Eukaryota; kingdom Viridiplantae; phylum Streptophyta; class Magnoliopsida; order Poales; family Poaceae; genus Triticum; species Triticum urartu. The sequence goes on from NC_141879.1 coordinate 325,495,897, forward strand.
CCATACCCTCGATATCACTTCTATCTTTGCTTGCTAGTTGTTCGTTCTATCGCTATGTCGTGCTACCTACCACTTGATATATCATGCCTCCCATATTTCCATGTCAAGCCTCTAACCCACCTTCCTAGCAAACCGTTGTTTGGTTATGTTACCGCTTTTGCTCAGCCCCTCTTATAGCGTTGTTAGTTGCAGGTGAAGTTGAAGTTTGTTCCATGTTGGAACATGGATGTTCGGATATCATTTTTATCTATTATTTAATTTAATGTGTCTATATACTTGGTAAAGGGTGGAAGGCTCGGCCTTTTGCCTGGTGTTTTGTTCCCACTCTTGCCGCCTAGTTTCCGTCATCTGGTGTTATGTTCCTTGATTTTGCGTTCCTTACACGGTGGGGTTATGGGACCCCCTTGACATTTCGCCTTGAATAAAACTCCTCCAGCAAGGCCCAACCTTGGTTTTAACATTTGCCACCTAAGCCTTTTTCCTTTGGTTCTGCAGACTCAAGGGTCATCTTTATTTTAATCCCCGGGCCAGTGCTCCTCTGAGTGTTGGTCCAAACTAGAGCCCTTTGCAGCGCCACCTCGAGGAAACTTGAGGGCTGGTTTTAGTTGTACGGATTGCTCATTCGACGTGCCCTGAGAACGAGATATGTGCAACTCCTATCGGCACTTGTCAGCACAGCCGGTGGTCTTGCTGGTCTTGTTTTACCAATGTCGAAATGTCTTGTAACCGGGATTCCGAGACTGATCAGGTCTTTCCGGGAGAAGGAATATCCTTCGTTGATCGTGAGAGCTTGTAATGGGCTAAGTTGGGACACCCCTGTAGGGTATAAACTTTTGAGAGTTGTGCCCACGGTTATGTGGCGGATGGGGATTTGTTAATATCAGGTTGTAGATAACTTGACACTTGAATTAATTAAAATGAAGCAACCACGTGTGTAGCCGTGATGGTCTCTTTTCGGCGGAGTCTGGGAAGTGAACACGGTTTTGGGTTATTTTTGAACGTAAGTAGTTTTAGGATCACTTCTTGATCACTTCTAGCTTCACGACCGTTGCGTAGCTTCTCATCTTACTCTTATTTGCGTGTGTTAGCCACCATATTTTCTTAGCACTTGCTGCAGCTCCACCTCATTACCTTATCCTACCCATGAGCTTAAATAGTCTTGATCTTGCGGGGTGTGAGATTGCTGAGTCCTCGCGACTCATGGATACTTCCAAACAGTTGCAGGTGCTGATGATACCATTGCAGTTGATGCTACCGAACTCAAGTGGGAGTTCGACGAGGACTTTGGTCGTTACTATGTGTCGTTTCCTAATGATCAGTAGTGGAGCCTAGTTGGGATGATTGGGGATCTAGCATTTGGGGTTGTCTTCTTCTATTTTGCTTCCGTAGTCGGACCTTGATTGTACTCTAGATGATGTATGTTTAACTTGTTATTTGTGTGAAGTGGCGATTGTAAGCCAACTCTTTATCCCTTTCTTATTCAGTACATGGGATTGTGTGAAGATTACCCCCACTACAAAAAATACACTTCCGTGATGATACATGTTTGTCATAGTAGGTCACGTTTTTGTCATGCATGTACATCCATGACAATTTTACGACACAATCAAGATAGTCATACCTGTGCTACCGTAGAAGTGTTGCATGACATTAACAAAATTATCATCATGGAAGTGTCCACTTCGATGATGATAAATTGCGTGTCACAGAAGTGCTTTCGTCAAGGGTGACCGACACATGGCATCCACCGCAACGGAACGCCGTTAAGCTACCGGGTCCGGTTTTGGATCCGATAACCCGTTAGTAGCCCGAACCAATGGGGATTTTCAACGTGTAAAATCATTATGGACATAGCACTATGGGTGGAATAGAATATGATGATTGAGGTTGTGTGAGAAGACAAAAAGGGAGAAAGTCTCACATTGACGCGGGTAATCAATGGGCTATGGAGATGCACACCGATTGATGTCAATGCAAAGAGTAGGGATTGCCATGCAATGAATGCACTAGAGATATAAATATATGAAAGCTCATCAAAGAAACTAAGTGGGTCTGCATCCAACTCACTTGCTCACGAAGACCTAGGGCATTTGAGGAAGCCAATCATTGGAAAGCCAAATTCTATAATGAAAAATTCCCACTAGTATATGAAAGTGACAAAATAAGAGACTCTCTATCATGGAGATCATGGTGCTACTTTGAAGCACAAGTGTGGAAAAAGGATAGTAACATTGTCCCTTCTCTCCATCATACTTTCCTCACATGGGACAATGCTCTAATGATGATCGTCACACTTTTATTTTCTTACAACTCAGGAATTACAACTCGATACTTACATCAAATGTATACTTTTGGAACCCCAAAAATTCTAAAATAAATTGCTGGACGTGAGGAATTTATCTATTAATCATCTATGAAAACAATTAACTAAATAGCACTCACCAATAAAAAATGGCAGCAAATCTCATGAGCGCTAAAGTTTCTGTTTTTTACAGCATGATCGCAAAGACTTTCCCCAAGTCTTCCCAAAGGTTCTACTTTGCACAAACACTAATTAAAAGCATAAAAACTCAATCAAAACAGAAGCTAGATGAATTATTTATTACTAAACAGGAACAAAAGTTAAAGTTGGGTTGCCTCCCAACAAGCGCTATCGTTTAACACCCCTAGCTAGGCATGATGATTCCAATGATGCTCACATAAAAGATAAGAATTGTCACATAAATAGAGCATCATGAAGAATATGACTAGCACATTTAAGTCTAACCCACTTCCTATGAATAGGGATTTTGTGAGCAAACAATTTATGGGAACAATAATCAAATAGCATAGGAAGGCAAAACAAGCATAACTTTAAAACTTTAAGCACATAGAGGAAACTTGATATTATTGCAATTCCTACCAGCATATGTTCTTCCCTCATAATAATTTTCAGTAGCATCATGAATGAATTCAACAATATAACCATCACATAAAGCATTCTTTTGATGATCTACAAGCATAGAAATTTTATTACTCTCCACATAAGCAAAATTCTTCTCATTCGGAATAGTGGGAGTATCATAAGAAACTCAAATACTACAAATTGTTTCCACATTAAAAGAGCAATGTTCAGAAAAAGGATAATCATAATCATGACAAGTTTTAATATAATCATCACTACTTTTATAGCATATGTATCATCACAATAATTATCATAAGTAGCAACTTTGTTCTCATCATAATCGATTGAAACCTCTTCCAAGATAGTGTAATCATTACTAAATAAAGTCATGACCTATCCAAATCCATTTTCATAATTATCACAATAAGATTCAACATCCTCCAAAATATTGGGATCATTACTTCCTAAAGTTGTCATTCTTCCAAACCCACTTTCATCAATATAATCATCGTATGTAGGAGGCATGCTATCATCATAACAAATTTGCATATCAAAACTTGGGAGGCTAGAA